>NW_023494793.1:42373062-42428062 GCF_904425465.1 Colossoma macropomum
GGCGTCTGGCCTTCTTGCTCAAAGTCAACGTGAATCGGAAATCAGACGCATTTTCTCCACAGAAAAAAAGTGCTCCAATATTTTGATGCGCATTTTCTGTAGTTTCTAAAACATGATTTTTCTTACACTTCAGAGGAACATCAGGAAAAAATAAGTCAGGGTAAATAAATCCGTGCATGAGTGGAATCACCTAACATCTGAGTAAGACACGGACTGTGTGTGTGTGTGTGTGTGTGTGTGTGTGTGTGTGTGTGTGTGCGTGTGCGCGCGCGTGTGTGTGTGTGTGTGTAAGCATTAAGAGGCGGAAATCACTTCAGTCAAAGATTACAGAGAAACAAGAATTTTGTCTTTTGAATGATGACAATGGATTGTGCTTAATGTGACACGAACTTACAAAAAGTCCATCTCTCTCTCTCTTACTGTCATTCTTTCTTTCTCTCTTTCTCTGACACTCATTCTCCTTCTTTCTCCCTTTGTATCATTCTCATTCTCTCTCTTCCACCGTCTATCTCTTTTTCCCTCTTTAAGCTTGCTCTCAATCTCTGTTTTAATTTTCTCCCTCAATTCTGTCTCTCTCTCACTCTCTCTCTCTGCCTCCTGCTGTGCTTATGGATCTCCACCGTATTTATTCAGCCCTCATTGAGCTGGAGAAAAAATCAAAATCTAATCAATCCTGCACTCCCGCTCTCCAGCAGGCCTCATGAGAGACCAGCTGAGAGACACTCGGTCTCACCTGGAGAAGCACTTTTTACTTGTTTCGAGAAATAATGCTTGAAACAAGTTAAACGATCTGCCAATGGAATAAGACACTTTCAACAGACAAAATGACTTAAAACAAGTAAAATGTCTAGAAATAAGTTCAATAGTCTTATAAAATTTTTACAACAGTCTCATAATGAAGAACATTAGATAAACTGACTAGATTTAATTTGTTTTCACCTGCTAAGATATTTTTTGCAGTGTGTTTCAAACAAAGTGGCCAGTGTGTGGCACAAGGTCAGTGTTTCTAATAAAGTGGCTAGTGAGTGGTGGCACAAGGTAGGTGTGTCTAATAAAGTGGCCAGTGTGTGGCACAAGGTCAGTGTTTCTAATAAAGTGGCTAGTGAGTGGTGGCACAAGGTAGGTGTTTCTAATAAAGTGGCCAGTGAGTGGAAGTACAAGGTCAGTGTTTCTAATAAAGTGGCCAGAGAGTGGAATCACAAGCTAGGTGTTTCTAATAAAGTGACCAGTGAGTGAAAGCACAAGGTAGGTGTTTCCATTAAAGTGGCCAGTGAGTGGCACAAGGTCAGTGTTTCTAATAAAGTGGTCAATGAGTGGAAGAACAATGTAGGTGTTTCTAATAAAGTGACCAGTGAGTGGCACAAGGTAGGTGTTTCTAATAAAGTGGCTAGTGAGTGGAAGCACAATGTAGGTGTTTCCAATAAAGTGGCCAGTGAGTGGAAGCACAAGGCAGGTGTTTCTAATACAGTGGCCAGTGAGTGGAAGCACAAGGTAGGTGTTTCCAATAAAGTGACCAGTGAGTGGAAGCACAAGGTGGGTGTTTCTGATAAAGTGGCCAATTAGTGGAAGCAGAAGGTAAATGTTTCTAATAAAGTGGCCAGTGCGTGAAAGCACAAGGTAGGTATTTCCAATAAAGTGGCCAGTGAGTGGAAGTACAAGGTAGGAGTTTCTAATAAAGTGACCAGTGCGTGAAAGCACAGGGTGGGCGTTTCTAATAAAGTGACCAGTGCGTGAAAGAGGAGAGGAAGAGAGCGGCCCAACGTCCTGCCGTTCTGAAGCACATCACTAAGCACTCGCTCAGCGCAGCAGGAGTGGCCAAGCGCATCTAATTAACATCCTCACACACACCCGCAAAGCAGGACAGACAGCGGGGCGTACCGGGTCAGGTACGAGAGAGAGAGAGAGAGAGAGAGAGAGAGAGAGAGAGACAGAGAGAGAGGGACTCAAAGAGAGAAGAAAAAATGAGAGAGGAAAAATGAAGAGAGAGAGAATTGAGAGCGAGAGAGGAAAGGAGAGAGAGAGATGTAGAGTTAAAGATAGGGGAGAGAGAGTGAGGGGCGCAGAAAGAAAAAGAGAGACAGAGAGAGAGAAAGAGAAAATTAAGGAATATAGAGAGAAAAAATAAGAGAGAGGGAGAGAGAGAGAATTAAAAGAAAAAAAATGCAGAGAGAGAGCGAATTAAGAGAAGGGGAGAGAGAGTGAGGGAGAAAGAGACAGAGAGAATTGAGAGAGAGAGAAAGAAAGAATTAAGTGATATAGAGAGAAAAAAAGAAAGAAAGAGGGAGGGTGAGAGAAAAAGAGAAAGAGAGAGAGAGAGAGAGAGGTGTCAGACAATGGCGGATGTCGGGGTGATGAGTGTGTGACATCGGAGACTCTCACCTTCACACTCTGTCCGTCACTGCTGTAAACCCAACACTGACTCTCTCACTCCTCCTCACCCCTCCTCACTCCTCCTCCACCATCTTCCATTCATCTCTTTCCTTTATGTTCACTCTGTAGAATAACTACAGCTTAACTACAGCCTGAAGCTCCTCCTCCTTCCAGTCTGACATCCTATAAACTTCCCTCTCTACCTTACATTCTGCACCCCCGTCTCCTCCCCGTCCCTCAGCTCCGTCTGTCAGTCCTGCCTCTGGTCATCAAACAGGCGTCTGGCCTTCTTGCTCAAAGTCAACGTGAATCGGAAATCAGACGCATTTTTCTCCACAGAAAAAAAGTGCTCCAATATTTTGATGCGCATTTTCTGTAGTTTCTAAAACATGATTTTTCTTACACTTCAGAGGAACATCAGGAAAAAATAAGTCAGGGTAAATAAATCCGTGCATGAGTGGAATCACCTAACATCTGAGTAAGACACGGACTGTGTGTGTGTGTGTGTGTGTGTGTGTGTGTGTGTGTGTGTGTGTGTGCGTGTGCGCGCGCGCGTGTGTGTGTGTGTGTGTAAGCATTAAGAGGCGGAAATCACTTCAGTCAAAGATTACAGAGAAACAAGAATTTTGTCTTTTGAATGATGACAATGGATTGTGCTTAATGTGACACGAACTTACAAAAAGTCCATCTCTCTCTCTCTTACTGTCATTCTTTCTTTCTCTCTTTCTCTGACACTCATTCTCCTTCTTTCTCCCTTTGTATCATTCTCATTCTCTCTCTTCCACCGTCTATCTCTTTTTCCCTCTTTAAGCTTGCTCTCAATCTCTGTTTTAATTTTCTCCCTCAATTCTGTCTCTCTCTCACTCTCTCTCTCTGCCTCCTGCTGTGCTTATGGATCTCCACCGTATTTATTCAGCCCTCATTGAGCTGTCAATGGTCAATGAGTGGAAGAACAATGTAGGTGTTTCTAATAAAGTGACCAGTGAGTGGCACAAGGTAGGGCACAAGGTAGGTGTTTCTAATAAAGTGGCTAGTGAGTGGAAGCACAATGTAGGTGTTTCCAATAAAGTGGCCAGTGAGTGGAAGCACAAGGCAGGTGTTTCTAATACAGTGACCAGTGAGTGGAAGCACAAGGTGGGTGTTTCCAATAAAGTGACCAGTGAGTGGAAGCACAAGGTGGGTGTTTCTGATAAAGTGGCCAATTAGTGGAAGCAGAAGGTAAATGTTTCTAATAAAGTGGCCAGTGCGTGAAAGCACAAGGTAGGTATTTCCAATAAAGTGGCCAGTGAGTGGAAGTACAAGGTAGGAGTTTCTAATAAAGTGACCAGTGCGTGAAAGCACAGGGTGGGCGTTTCTAATAAAGGGGCCAGTGAGTGAAAGCACAGGGTGGGTGTTTCTAATAAAGGGGCCAGTGAGTGAAAGCACAGGGTGGGTGTTTCTAATAAAGGGGCCAGTGAGTGAAAGCACAGGGTGGGTGTTTCTAATAAAGGGGCCAGTGAATGGAAGAACAAGTTCAGTGTTTCTAATAAAGTGGCCAATGAGCAGAAGCAGTAAGTGGGGTTTCAAATAAAGTGGCCAGTCAGTGTAATAGGCCACACTGCACAAATGTTTCAGTCTGCTTATTAGAGCCTCAGAGGTGAACACCTGTTTGAACATGAAGCGAAATGTTCCGGAGTGAATTTCTCCTTCTTCTTCCTCCAGAACGTAAAGGTGTGCGGCTGCGCTGTAATTGGCTGGGACTGCCTTTACAGTTAGCTGGCAGCCACACAATGAAGCGGTGCCTTTTTTTCTGTGTCATCATTACCTCCCAAAGCCTATTAGAGGAGAAAGCAGCGAGAGAGCGACTTCAAACGGGCTGATGGAGAGTGGATTAAAGCGGTAAAGCGTGTGCTGAAGCTCGTTATGGCAGGTCTCTGCCTCTCCACTGCTGGTGGCGCTCGCAGATTAGCCTGCACCAGCGATTCATCAGAAACCAACGGCCAGATCAAAGACGGCCGGCCGTGAGGCGCTGTTTCTGACTCCGCAATCGATTTGCTGCAGTAAAACACATTACACGCTCATACTCCCATACGTCTGCCCCGAGAAATAGTCTGGTACTATTCTGAGATAAATGTTAATAATGGAGAAGAAACAGAGATCAGAGCTAATGATGACACCAAAGGCCGGCACTCACACGTATACGAAGACAGCACAGCTGATCTACTCGTTTGATTTACTTGTCTGTTTGTTTATTATTATTACCTTGAAAATATAGTTTTTTCATTCAGCTATTCATGTTCTTGTCTTTGGTTTTCAGAATGCTTGCAGAAGATGCGACAACAAAACAAAAGTATTGTTTTATTCATACAGCAATTTCTCTGATGTACGAGTGCTTTTGTAGGTTGTTTTAAGGAAACTTTTAAGGCAAATTTTATGTCTCAACTGAGTTCAATGCATAAACAGAGTCCATATCGCTGCTGTCAGAAGAAAACCTTGAAGCTCCAAAAACTTTACAGGAGAAGGAAAAAACCTACTTTACTTCTAATGTAAGTCAATGGAACCAGACGTCTTTCCAAGTCGTTTTGGGACGTTTCTTTTGCTCCATTCTTCATGAAATTTACATACAATGTAAAGAGCAACAGGCATTTTTAAATTATGTTAAAAAATGAAAAACTCAAAAAATCAAAAATGGAGATACAAAGTTTCCTTCAGACAACAGCCACATATTCATCGCTGGTGTAACTCCAAAAGCTTACCAGCCTTTTTTTACAGTTTCTTTATAACTGTCAGTACTTATAATGTGACTGTACATAACAATGCACATCTTTTATGTTATTTGTGTACATTAGTAAATGTGTGTGTTGGATATTTTACATATATATATATATATATATATATTTTTTTTTTTTACACTGGTACTGAAATTTCTATTAAAATCTGCACCAACAGGAATCATTTCTATTTTGTACCAATTTTGTGTCAAATAAAAAATTCTGACTCTGATTACACCGAAGCTATCGACAGGCGAGGCGTGTAAAGACTCTCTATGGCTCTGTGTAACCCCACACGGACACTCAGACTGTAAAACTGACCTCAACCGCAGTGGCCGCTTTTCCACTGCATGGTAGCGGCTTGGCTCAACTCGACTTTACTTGCCTTTGTGGTTCCACTAGGCAAATCTGGTACCTGGTCCTTTTTTGGTATCACCTCCATCGAGCGAGCTGAGCTGATACCAACAGGTGATGTAAAAACGCTACAGATCACTGATCTGTGGATCTGGTCGGAGAGAACTGCTAAACATGTATGCTAACGTTAGCTGCCAGGCTAGCATTACCTCTCGTGTTGTTTTTAAGCAATCAGAATCGTCTCGTTGCCTGAACTCTGGTGTAGTTTTTCCCAAACTCTCCTCGTTTTTTCAGCCGTCTTTTGTCTTGCTGATATCTGAACAACATTTACGTCATAAACAAAATTCACACCATGGCAGTTCCATTTGGTGTTGTTATGATGACCAGCTGCATTGAGGGGGCGCTATATCTGCAGCAGAAAACCAAAGAGCTGGTACCAAAAGCGAGTAGAGTTGAGCTGAGTCGAGTCGAGCCGTACCATGCAGTGGAAAAGCGGCCTTTATTTTACAGCGCGTAAGCAGTTAATAGCAGTAAAACCATAAAAACCTCCACTTACCGTCACAGTCGCCCAAGTAAGAGGTGTTTCCATGATCTACGTCCTGTTCGAAGGGAAGCCTGGAGAAAAAACAGAGAAACCAAAAAAACTTTGATCAGAAATCCACATGAACAGGCTACACATTCCCATAAACTGCATGAAAGCTTCATTGGTCAAATCATCACTATGTAAGATTTAAATAATGGTGTAAAAATCTATGTAAGATCTGTGAATTGAAGATAGAACTTCCCTAGTCATCTGTTACTGCGATGTCAGGCTTGTTACAATAGAAGAACCCTTTTTGGTGCTATACAGAACTTTTCAAAAAAGAACTCTTTTCAATGTGAAGAACGCTTTCACGATGCAAAGAACCCTTTAATCATGCAATCTTTACTAAAGAGCCCTTGAAGAAACATCATTTTTAAGTATGTAGTTTACTTTGAAGCTGCAGCATATTAGACTTGGGGATTTGGAGACCCCTCTGGCGGAAATGTGCAATTGCATGCAACGTGTGGAAAAACATTTTGTAGCATGGGTTATGCTTTGGCCCCCTTCCCTGAGTGGATGAATGTGATGATTGAAGGAGAATTCAAACAGAACTCAGTCTAAACTTGGTGAAGGAGCGTCTCTGAGGATGTGAGTGAATTATTTACTACTGTCATCACATCTTCATGTTGATTTTGGGATCATTTGAGACCTAAACATCGAGCCGGAGCTTCTTATTGAGCCTGTGAACGTGACGTTAAAATGTAAAAATGTACTACATGGTCAGAAAAACTCCCACCAAATTCGACCCATATACCATCATCTTTTTTTCCTCCTGACTCATTAATGCTCCTTCTTTCAGTTTCAATAAAGAAATCTTACACTGTGCAGCTTTAAATGTTGCTGTTTTTAGATTATGGGTCTTAGAAAATGTTCATGAGAACTACTAAAATAGTGTTGCATTAAGGACCAGTCGCCAGTATTTGACTGAGGATTGCTTTCAATAAAAATAAAACAGGAAATCATCAGCACTAACAGACAGTGCGTTCCGTCAGAAAACGCCGCTGGTACCGTTAGCCTGTCTGAACAAAAACATCTTACTCTTCTGCCCCGCTGCTCTCAGCGCTGCTTTGATAATTAGCAATAATGGAAATCAAAGAGGAAATTTGATGAAAAAAGGTACGAGGAGAAGAAGAATAACAACTTCAGGACTTCAGGAACACAAAGAACCACTTTTGCATCTTTTTCAAACGGAGCAGCTCGCTCTTGATCACGTCTCTCGCGCACACACTCTGAGAAACATCACAGAGCTCTATTAAGAGACAGCGGCTACCCTTAAGCTCCTCTAATGAAGAAAAACGACCACGGGCCGACTCTGAAATGGCTTCTTTCCAATGATAAAGCTAAAACGGTGGATAAGTCCCTGCAGGCAGCACCAACCTTCACTGAACCGTCCTCTCCAACACAGATACACAATCTTTAAAGGAATAGCAAATTTGCACTGTTTACCCCGCTTTACCTCTGAAGTCCATCAGCCGAGACTCGTCTGGTGTCTAGAGCTTGCGTCTTTAGTTCTGCGCTGGGGCTGCGCAGCTAACAAGTAATTAGCAGAGGTGGGAACAAGTCACTAAGTTGCAAGCAACAAGTAAGCCTCAGGTCTTCACACTCAAGTCTCAAGTCAAGATAGTCGAGTCTCGATTCAAGCCCCGAGTTAGTGAAGGCGAGTCTCAAGTCAGTAGTCCTAATCTTTGAGTCCTAAACATGTCAGTCTGCATTCTTCAGCTAATTTAAGGCCATAACACTGAACAGTAACAGTAAGCCAGCCTTAACAATACAAAATCCATGGTACACCGATGGTCATGACAGGCTACTGTATACATAAAGAGTCATGCAACTACATATGAAAAGAGTTTTAAAAATACTACTGAACTTAATTTAAAAAAGCTTTTAATATGAAGATAATTTTGGATGATTTTTGGGAACATTGGCTGCACAGGATTAAAATAAAAACTAGCTCAGCACTAAAAACAACTGCTAGCTTGAACTGAATTTAGATGACAACAGAAACCAAAACGAATGAACCGAACAAAGTTTACAGAAAATACAGCAAAATGATGTGTTTTCGCAAACAAAGTCTTATTTGAATTTTCTGTTCCACCTTAAATGGTGCAGCAGTTACATTTCGGCGCCTGATTGCTGCAGCATTTAAGGTGGAACGGCAAATTCCAATACAAAGCTGGTGAATAAAAAGTCTATTTTGCCAAAATTCTGCCTATTCTGCATCATTTCTATTGGCCCATTCATCATAAAACGTACCGACAATGTAAATATTGTGTTATGACTGGCCAATGTTTGATAATAAAAAGTGAAATATATATGACTTTTGCAAGTATTTTGGTGCTAATATTGCAGGTTTTCTCCAGGTTTCTTACAAAGTGGCCCTGAAAATGAACAAAAACAAACACTTCCACCAGAGCAGGCTGAGAGCAGGAGAGTTTAAATGAGTTTAAATGAGCTGACGGATTCGGCTCTGCCTGCTCTACACACAACAATAGCAGCTCTGTGAAACTGAAGGCCAGGCAGAGCATCCGGAACGTTCCAGAGAAACAGATCCCCCAGATCCCTCCGAGAGATTCTCAACCTGTTTATTTTACATATTTAATGTGTGTGTGTGTGTGTGTGTGTGTGTGCGTGTGTGTGTGTGTGTGTGTGTATCAGTTATCTGAAATAGACACTAAAACATTTTTAGTGTTATGTGATATGGAATCGATCTGACTGCCCTCGTTAAACGGAGAGAACGGAGCGAGTGTGTGTGAGGAGTGTAAACAGATAACAGTGTGTGTGTGTGTGTGTGTGTGTGTGAGTGAGTGTGTGTGTGTGTCTGTGTGTATGATACTTTTTAAATTTAACTGCCAGACAACCTGTATTTACACACATAACTCAATAAAGAGGCCTTAACTTATAGATACAGTTTCATAAGAGCGAGAGACAGAGAGAAGAAGGAGAGAGAGAGAGGGAGAAAGAGAGAGAGAGAGAGAGAGAGTAACAAGAGATAGACAGAAAAGAGAGAGACAGAGGGGAGAGAGAGAGAGGGGGGAAGGAGAGAGAGAGAGGAAGAGAGAGGAAGAAGAGAAAGAGAGGGAGCGAGAGAAAGAATAAGGAGAGAGAGAGGAAGAGAGAGGAAGAAGAAAAAGAGAGGGAGCGAGAGAAAGAAGAAGGAGAGAGAGGGGGGAGAGAGAGAGAGAAGGAAGAGAGAGAGAGAAAGAGAGGAAGGAGAGAGACAGAGACAGGGGGAGAGAAGGAGAGAGAGGAAGAGAGAGGAAGAAGAGAAAGAAAGGGAGCGAGAGAAAGAAGAAGGAGAGAGAGGGGAGAAAGAGAGAGAAGAGGAAGAGAGAGAGAGCGAGAGAGAGAAAGAGGAAGAAGAGAGAGACAGAAAGAGAGAGGGAGCAAGAGAAAGAGAAAGGGAGAGTGACAGAGAGAGAACAAAAGGGGAAGGAGAGAGAGAGAGGAAGAGAGACGGAGAGAGAGAGAATAGGACAGAAATGGAAAGTGAGACAGAGAAGTAAGAGGGGGAAAGAAAGGGAGAGAAAGAACAATGAGACAGGGAAGGGAGAAAGAGAGAGAGAGAGACAGAGAGAGAGGGGAAGAATGGGACAGATAAAAATTGAGAGAGAGAGAGAAGGAACAGGGAGAAAGAAACAGAGAGAAAGGAGAATGAGACAGAGGGGGGAGAAAAGAAAGAAAGAATGTTCAGATTAGTAATATCTCTACACACTGCACTAATGAGTTTATGATTATATATTAATCTCACTGCAGATTAACATTAATGTTAATGTTGACAGTCACACTGAACTGCTTTCAGCACACAGCTGTATGAAGCCCTGGTTCTTTAAATATATATGAGGACACCAAGCCATCAACAACATTAACACACACACACAAACAAACAAACAAATAAACAAATAAACAAAGCACAGTAACCTCACAGTAAACTTGTACACAGGACTTTAAGGTTCATATCCCTGTTTAAACAGTCAAGAGTTGTTTTGCCTGTGGTCCAGTCACACTCTGCTACCACAATGAAAAGTCTCCCTCCCCATGGCCCAGTCAGCTTCACTACTGTGGTGCTCTTCCAACTCGCTGCCCAGACTCCACTACCATCTTCTGGCTCATGGCCCCGCCAAACCTTACTACCACAGTAAAAGTATTCTGGCTCATGGCCCAGTCAAACCTTACTACCATGGTAAAAGTATTCCGGCTCATGGCCCAGTCAAACCTCACTACCATGGTAAAAATATTCCGGCTCGTGGCCCAGTCAAACCTTACTACCACGGTAAAAATATTCTGGCTCATGGCCCCGCCAAACCTTACTACCACGGTAAAAGTATTCTGGCTCATGGCCCAGTCAAACCTTACTACCACGGTAAAAGTATTCTGGCTCATGGCCCAGTCAAACCTTACTACCATGGTAAAAGTATTCCGGCTCATGGCCCAGTCAAACATTACCAGGGTAAAAAATATTTCAGGTCATTGCTGAGTCAATCGTCAATACCATGGTGAAAATATTCCGGCTCATGGCCCAGTCAAATGTCACTACCATGGTAAAAATATTCCTGTTGCTTGCAATGTCAAACTGCACTACCATGGTAAAAATATTTGGGCTCAACGTCATTACAGGGGTAAAACTATTCCAGTTCACTGCCCAGTCAAACTCAACACAATGGTGGTCAAAACATTCTGGCTCACGGCCCAGTGAAATCACTGTGGTTAAAATCTTCCAGCTTGCTGCCCAGTCAAACTCTGTTACCACTGCGAAAATTTTCTGGCTCATGGCCCAGTCAAACCCCACTATGGCAAAAAAGTCTCTAAACTTGTCACCAAGTCAAACCCCACTTCTGCAGAGAAAAGCCTCCTGGCTTGCGGCCCGGTCAAACTCCACTTCAGCAGTGAAAAGTTTCCTGGCTCATCGTCCAGCCAAACTTTGCATCCAGCTTTTCGATTAATCAGAAGTCAGCTTCTTATTTGCCAGCTTCTTGTTTGAACTTTCTACCTTAAATGGTGCAGCAGTTACATTCTGGCATCTGAGGGTGACTTCAGCTTCATAGAGAGTTGAAAGGCATGAAGGGGGATGAGGAGGTTGCTCTGTTTCTGCTTGACAGGTGGGTTACATTAACTTATTTTTGCTGTTTCACAGAATCAGTCGGTCAATATACTCCACCTTTAATTCACGTTAATGTTGTCCTTTTTTCCCTTGAGCATCTGCTTGTCTGTGTACACAAACACACACACACCAACACACACTACAGGGTAAACATCAACACTAAACATCTTCAGACAATCCTGTAGACGTGAGACACAAACTCAACAGGAGTTTCATGGGCAGTGAACCTCCAACAGCTCAGAGCGTTCGTCGTTGGTTCCACAACACTGGATGATCTCCGAAATCGCACTGAAAGAGCCGTGAGTGCAGCGACACCCGACATGCTCAATCCAGTATGGGATGAGTTTGACTATGGTGTTGATGTTGTCTGTACAGCTGGAGGAGGTTCATACTGAGACCTTGTACAATTACATAATAAACTTTATGCTCATTTAAACCATTTACAGTTTACTGAATTGATCTGTAATGATTTAAAAGTGAAATAAATCATTTTGAAACCGGATGAATCTTTTTGAATCACGCTGCGTACACATATACACAATATACACATCTGTATACACCAGTGAATTCTATAGTCACTGGATTATTTTTGTGTGGACTGTGGATCAGCGGACGACCCACCCACAACCCAGACTTAGTCTTTTTGCCTTTTTGTATCTGACGCAGCCAGATTTTCATTTAAACTCCTCTAATATTTCATGAAGTTCAGCATACAAGGTTTCCAGAATCTCTGAAGGAAAAAGCAGCCCCAAAACATCACAGATCCTCCACCATTCTTATATAAACATCCTTCTTATTTTACGCCAAACCCACCTTGAGTGCAACAAGCTCTATTTCTGTCTCATCTAACCACAGAACCTGGTTCCAGTCAAAGTTCCAGTAGCGCCTGGTCAACATTTGTGGTTAGAAGAAAGAAAAAGCTTTCTACGAGTAAGCCCTTCCCATGGAGGCGGCATCTAATCGTAGTTTTGGAGACCCCAAAATGCTACTCTTCCAACCATGATCTTTGGAGAATACTATTTTTGCCTCCCTAACTGTCTCCTCACTGTGTATGGAGGTAAAATAAACATGCAACCTCTTCCAGGCAGGTCTACACTGCAAAAATGGTATCTTGTCAAGTAAAATGATCCTAAATATAGTCTATATACAGAACATTTCCCATTTTGAGATGTTTCTGCACTTATTATTAGGGTATCTAGCTCATTTCCAGAAATGTTTTACTTGTTGGAGCTCATTTCATTAAGTAAAATTATCTCACTATACTGGCAGATAATTTTGCTGGTTTTAAGCTCATTTCTTACAACAAGCACAATTATCTGCCAATATTGTGAGAATTTTACTTAATAAAATGACTTAAAACAAGTAAAAATGTCTAGAAATAAGTTAAATAATCTTAAATTAAGCTTTCAACAATCTCAACAAGAGAAAAATTAGATTTCTTGACTCTATTTAAGATAATTTTATTTGACAAGATACCAATTTTTGGAGTGCACTACGGCTCCGGTTGTTTTAAACTGCTAAGTTATTACAGTGGGCATTTTTAGGCAATTTTTTTAGCAATAGCCTGATTTATGAAGGTCAGTGCACATTTGTCTCATTTTATTTGTGTAGTTTCTGATCTTTCCCATGTTGATGAATGAGGGAATTTGGCCTCTGTGTAACCTTATATTTGTATCCGGTGAAACGGGACATCATGGATGACCGCCTAAGAGTCCCTGAACACTCAGGTTTCACTCAAGTGAAATATAAATCAGAAGTCAGTTTTGTTAGAATTTTTAAGGGGTGCCAATAAACAGTGAAGGGTTTTTGTTTTCTTAGACTAAACTTACTTCACTTGAAGTTAAATTCCTCTCATATTTTCACTGTGAGTTTGAGCTCATTAACCACAAAGACACTTTTCATTACATTTTTCATTTTTTTAGCATGAACTGCACCAACTGTATCTCATTAAGATGCTGTAGTGAGAATATTATAAGACTAATCTACTACTTTAATTGTATCTTATCCACTGGCAGTTTTAATTCCTCCAAGCAAAATGATCTACCAATAGCGCAGGTTATTTCCTGTACACTCCCTGGCCTACCTGGTGCCGGCGCGGAGGAAGGAGCAGGTGCTCCCCCTGGTCCAGCCGCAGTAAGGGTCCCGAGAGGCGATGCAGTTTCTGTGGAACGAAAGAAAAACACAGATTGTGGTTAAATCCCCAGACGACATGACGTTCCATTCTGCTGCACTTCACACACGCATGATCTACCTGCTTCAGCGGGCTCGTCACACGGCTGACGTGTGGAAGAGTGCGCCTCACTAGGTCTGCGCGTGCCCCCTGGGAGTCTGTACAAACTGCCCATCAAAAGTTTGGGGACACTAAAGCTGTTTCTAATACAGATGATCATGTTGTCTTTGTCAATTTGCAGTAACTAAGGACGTGCTGGTACTTGTAGTTCAAAACAAAGATAGAAAATGATAAACTGGTACATTTTTGTTCTATTTAACACTGAATCAAAAGATGTAAACAAAGGTTATATGGGTAAAAAGTTACAACTGACTGGGCAGATTTTATGACGTATAATAACTGCGATAATGTCCACCGAACGATCTGAATCTTGCTGTTCTCTGTCTTGTGTTACTTGTGATATCAGGCCCAGGACACAAGCTTATCTGGCCTGCAAAAGTATTTTAATTTACTATTAATATTAGCCTGTTTCACAATGTGCTGCACTACAGTCCCCAGCATGCACTGCAACGTAATGTGCGCTCTGACTCTCCTACTCCAACAACAATCTATGGGGCAATGGTTACACCTCAATTCTACACAATTCTGCACAATTACACACCAGTCATATCACCAAACACACTAACTACATTTCAGCTGCAGTTCAACCAACATAAACACTCAACGTCAGCTCAGCAGCTCAGAAACTGAGCCCAAGTCTTAATGAACCTGCAGTTCATTAAGTTCATTTAGTTCTGGCCTTCTCTTGAGGCCTAGACGTCCCTGAGGTTTCTCCACCGATGTTGACACAGTTTTCACAATAACGATAATGTGCTGTCATTTTGCCCACTCCGTAGTGTGTGTGTGCGTATCACTCACTTCATGCAGCGGGAGTAAAGTTGGCAGCGGGCTACAGGCACTCTGACCACACAGGACGGAAAGGCCAGCAGGAGGGTGTGGCTGATGGAGTCCAGAGAGAGAGACAGCAGCTGCCGGGCCTGAGGAGTGTCCTGACTGCACCTGCAACACAACAACACAGAGATCACTACAGATAAGATGCACAAAATACAGCATAACACAGTCTAGCTTAATGCAGCGCTATTAAACACAGCCTATCTTAACACAGCTCAGCTTACAGCTCAGTTTCACATAGCACAGCTTAAAAAGCACAGTTTAAGATAACACTATTAAACACAGCCCGATTTTACACAGCTTATCTTAGCACAGCTCAGTTTAACACAGTGCAGCATACACAGTACAATTTAACACAGCACAGTTTAGCACAACACAGCTCAGACTGATATAGCACAGTTTAACACTGATCAGTTTAACCCAGCTCAGTTTAACCCAGCTCAGTTTAACACAGCTCAGTTTAACACAGGGCATCTTAACACAGGGCAGATTAACACAGCTCAGTTTAACACAGCTCAGTTTAACACAGGGCAGTTTAACACAGGGTAGTTTAACACAGCCCAGTTTGACACAGCTCAGTTTAACACAGCTCAGTTTAAAACAGGGCAGCTTAACACAGCTTAACACAGGGCAGCTTAACACAGCCCAGTTTAACACAGCTCAGTTTAACACAGGGCAGTTTAACACAGGGCAGTTTAACACAGTCCAGTTTAACACAGCTCAGTTTAAAACAGGGCAGCCTAACACAGTTTAACACAGGGCAGTTTAACACAGCCCAGTTTAACACAGCTCAGTTTAACACAGCTCAGTTTAAAACAGGGCAGCTTAACACAGTTTAACACAGGGCAGTTTAACACAGCTCAGTTTAACACAGGACAGTTTAAGACAGGGCAGATTAACACAGCTCAGTTTATCACAGGACAGTTTAAGACAGGGCAGTTTAACACAGCTCAGCTTAGCACAGCACAGTTTAACACAGCACAGTTTAACACTGCACAGCTTAGCACAGTAAAGTTGACACAGCACATTTTAACCCAGCTCAGTTTAACACAGCACAGTTTAGCACAGGACACATTAAAACAGTGTCAGGTTTTTACACAGCTCAACACAGCTTAGCACAGCAATTTTACACAACTCAGTTTAACACAGGTTGTCTTAATGCTGCACAGCTTAGCACAGTTCACATTAACAAACTTAACATGACACAACTTAAAGTTACAGCTTAACCAGCACAGCCTGACAGAGTGTTTTCATACTTTATCAAGCTCTTATTTCAAACAAGTAGGGAAAATCTGGTGTTCCTAATATGGGCTAATGTGGCGGCTACAGCAATAACGTTGAGTTATTTCCACAGCTGTTTATGTTACATCGCTAATTTTACCACATAAAACTGTGAAAATCGAATCAAACCTGAAAGTATTTATATCGTTATCTGTCAGCGCTATAACTATACATTAAAAATGTGGTGATGTAGTTGCGGTAGCTCAAGGCCCATTTTATAGAAATCTTGATTTCTACACTAATAGAGTTTGATGTAATATGTAAACATTGTTTCAAAGCATAGCAGTCCATACAGTCCATATACAGAAACTAAACTGCAAAAACAGCTTATTTTGAATTCATTGTTTCTGTGATGTCATTTGCTTACATCCACCTACTTACTCTATAGAAGCTTCGCCCCACCCACTCAGACTGAAGTTATAAGTAGTGTTTCAGTCTGCACTGCGTTCTGAATGAGGCAACTGTACAGGGCATCAGAACAGAGGTCATTTAAATATGTCAGTGTGTCGCTGTTGTCAGAACAAAACCTCGTATCTCCAAAATGGTAACTTTACAGGAGAAGGAAAAAACCTACTTTACTTTTAATGGAAGTCAATGGAACCAGACTTTTTTCCAAGTAATTTCAGGCTTTCCATTCATCGTGAAATTTACACACAGCATAAAGGAAAACATACATATTCAAACTATGTCAAAAAATTAAAAACGACAAAAATGGAGATACGAGGTTTTGTTCTGACAGCAGCGATATATAGTGTATATTTCGGGGTATATATTATATATTAGGACTGAAAGATTAATCCTTTTTGTATCAAAATTGCAGTTTAAGAGAGCTTTTCAAATCACAAGAGCTGCAATTTTTAAAAAAAGTTTATAGCCTATATTATCAAAAACATTGTCTTAAGTTTTAAGTGGGGAAATTTAACCTAATAACACAGAGCTTGTGAACCACCTGTATATAAGTTAGACCAATCAGAGGCAGCCAAACCCCCATGTGTTGTGACATCACAAGCACAATTTACTGGCCGTCTGGCTCACTACATTCAGAGGTCGAGCCTCAAGCCTGAGAAAGTGGATGTTCTGGTCTTACTGGCAAAAAACAGGCCTGAACCTTAATGTATAGAAAATAATCACAATTTAAATCACAGTCACAATATTAGTAAGAAAAATTGCAACTAGATATTCTCCCCAAATTGTTCAGCCCTAGAAAAATGGGGTCTCATTTTATTTGTATAGTCCACTATCGACCCCTATAGATTATCTACAGATGTTCAAATTGTTAAAACTATCTGTTGATTCTAAACAGTGGTGGGATTAGGGTTAGGATTTGGACCAGGGTGAGGGTTGGGTTTAGGTTTTGGGTTGAGGTTGAGGTTAGAGTTAGGATTAGAGTTAAAGAAAATTGGTCAGTTTAGTAGAAATTCAGCTTAATGTAACCTGAAAGTAAATAAGTATCTACAAAGCATCTAAAGTGGACTATCCAAATAAAGTGTTACCCAAAAACTGTGATGTAAAATATGTATTTGAGCTGTTTTTGCCGCATAAAACCACAAACATCGTAAGTGGACCTCCGGGGAAATTATTAAATACAAGAAAAGTGTACAATATCTGCGCTTTATCATTGACCTAAGCTGTTGCCGTACAGAATGTCGGACCGTTGACTTCTAAAACTAAACCTGCGCCGCCGGTCGGGCGCCCTTGGGGGTTTGGCGAGGCCGGAGCTCAGCAGGGAGTCGGCTAAATCAGGCAGGAGTGAATAAGGTAATCAGATCACACCCTCCGCTCTGGCCTCGATTCACCTCCGCCGTCCCTCAGCGGCACGCACGTCCGGATCAAACCGTCCACTCTGTCGGCTGTGTGCGGTAATGAGGCTGAAAATGACATGCGAGGTGAAGCTGTAGACTTTAATTGGAGTCATGCCTCACTCTCGGCACTCCTTCAACACGCAGGCCTCCGTACCGCCTTCACTTTTTCATCCGTGTCCGTCGCTCCATCCCTCTCCGTCTCTCCCATACAGAAGCACCTCGTCCCTCACTAATGTCCTCCACTGTATTTATAGACCTGTTCGCTCTCTTTCTGCTCTTTTCTCTTTCTCTCTCCGTCTCTTCCTTTTCCTCTCAACCTCTCTGCAGAGTCTAAATTAACCCTCCTCTTTCCCTTTTTATATTCTCTGTCTGCCTCTCTCTCTCGAGCCTAAAGTACCTTCTTTTTCTCCATTCTCTTGCTCTCTCTTCATTCAATCACTCCTTCATTTGCTGTCCCTCTCCCTCTCATCTCGCCCTCACACTCTTCTGCTCATTTGATAAGTGTGACTCACCCTTCAGCCCGAGAAAATCATGAAAGGCTCTGCTAACGACGGCTCGGACACAGCTTTAAAATGTGTCCAAAAGTTTAGACACTCAGTGTTTCTTCTGAAATGAAGGTGTTAATAGTGAGTTTGTGCTGCAATAACAGCCTCTCCTCTTCTGGGAAGGCTTTACTCTAGATGTTGGAACATTGCTGTGAGGATCTGATTGAGCATTAGTGAGGTCAGGTACTGACGTTGGATGTCAGTTCTGGATCACAGACTCATCCCAAAGGTACTGGATGGAGCTCCATCACTCCAGAAAACACAGCTCCACTGCTCCACAGCCAAATGCTGGGGGACATTATACCCCTCTAGCCCACGCTTGGCACTGGACACGGTGACCTTAGGCTGGAGATTAGACAAGATGTGCATAAAAAAAGGATTCTTCTATTGTTACGGTAACCCTTTTGGGTGCTATATAAACGAGCTTATAGCACATTCATGCACATTCTTCTTCAATCTGAAGAACGCTGTCATGATGCAAAGAACTTTTTAATCATGCAAAGGGTTCTATGAGTGTTAAGGGTTCTATATAGAACCATTTTCTTTACTAAAGATCCCTCAAAGCACCATTTTTTTATTAAGTGTGTAGCGATGAAACCGGCCCTCTGTCCCTCGGCTTCTTTAAAGTGCATCCACTGCTGACACACACAGCTTCCTTAATTAATTAATCATTTAAAAGATGGTGCTTCAACGTTTCTTTAGTAACGAAAATGGTTCTATGTAGAGCCATGAACACTCAAAGAACCTTTTGAATGATAAAAGAGTTCTTTGCTTCATGAAAGAGTTCTTCAGATTGATAGAAAATGTGCATGAATGTGCTGTAGATGGTTCTATAAAGAACCTTGTTGAAAATGGTTCTATATAGCACCAAAAAGGATTCTTCTATTGTTACGGTAACCTTTTGGGTGCTATATAGAACCGTTTATAGCACTTTCACGTTGTTTGCGCGTTCATGTTGTTTTTAACAACAGAATAACTCTTTCGGGTGCTACATGTAACCCATTTCAAAAGGGTTCTATATAGAACCATCTACAGCACATTCATGCACATTTTCTATCAATCTGAAGAACACTGTCGCGATGAAGAACTCTTTAATCATTCAAAAGGTTCTTTGAGTGGTCATGGCTCTAGCTGACGCTTGGCAGAACTGATCATCCAACATCAGTGACCTCGCTAATGCTCAATCAAATTCTCACAGCAATGTTCCAATGTTTAGGCTTCATTCATTTGTGACATTTGTGTGGTTTTGTGCACCAAAAACAATCATAGTCCATTTTTACCATTTTCCAACCTCTCAGAATCAAACAAGCTGTTTTTGCTACTGTACCTTTATGACATACATGTAAATGAGCTCTGTTCTGATTGGCTGCCCTGTATTGCGCCTCATTCAGAAAGCAATCAGAGCTCAAACATTCCTTATGACATCAGAGTGAATAGGTGCGGCTAAACCGCTGCAGGCTGGTTAGGTGAATTATATGTAAATGTGGTTTTGTGACATCACAAAAGCAGCAAATTCAAAACAAAAACAGAAACTGTGCACTAAAACTGGCAGAAACATGCTCTGTTAAGTGTGTTCTCTGCAGAGGACGTGTTAACTTATTTTCACTTAGAAAACCAACACATCGTGGGATTTGACTCAGGGTAACTCCACCCAATCACTGAATTTCAGTCTGTTATCGCTCCTGAACCGCAACTGTTTCATCTCGCGGAGAATAAAATAAAAAGAAACAATGAAACTTAAAAGCGCTTCAGAAAACGCCTCAAATCTCTCCATCGCACACGGAAACAGCGGCTTTGTTCTGATACACATCAAAGCTCAGTCTGGCATTGTGCATTAGCCCTAATTGGCTCTTAGCTCCAGTCTCTCTCTCTCTGTCTCTCGCCCGCTCACACTTGCACCTGCTATGTAGGTGGAGATTATTCTGTGTTTGTAGGGTAAAAAAAAAAGTACAGTTTGAGCCACCTGAGATAATTATATTTAAAGTTATTTATCTGGGCTGTTTTTAGCTCATAAAATCAATAGATAACATTACAATCAACAACAACAATAATAGTAAAAATCCTAATTTTCTTAGCACCTTTCATGCAGTCATACGCAAATGTTTCAACACCCCCCTTCAAATATCATGTTTGATTCATTTTCTAAGTCAACATAAGTGAACGCATCCTCTAAAGAGCGCACGCTTCTGCTCCTTTTAATGCACAATTATTATTTTTTTTTAATTTAACATATTAGAAAAAAAGATAAAAAGTGCCCTATCTTTTGCACTGGTCACTTTTTATGTTTTATTTGTGTCTAATATGTTAAATTCAGCAAATAAACAGTAATCATGTGTTAAAATGTGCGGAAGTGTGTTCTCTGTAGAGGATGTGTTCACTTTTTTACACTCAGAAAATCAATAAATGCATAGAATTCGACTGGGGCGCACAAACTTCTGCACACGGCTGTTTATGTAATATATCAAAGTCCTTCACAGAGGCTGCAGAAAAATAAAAAAAATGATGGTGTAATAACATAAAAATGATAAACAGTAAGATTATTAGCGTAACATAAAAATACCAAATAAAAGAGCAAATTAAAAATACATAAATAAACAAGTAAATACATAGTAATGAAATATAAATTAAAACATAGTACAGATAAAACAAACAGATAATAAATCCATAATAATATTAATGATCACAGTATGAATAGTAAAAAACAGAATAGATAACAGTAGAACAATAATAGTTGTTAAAAAAAGATATTAAAATTCAAAATTAAAATGATGTACTGTGGCTGTCTAATCTCAGTGAATAAATAGCTCTTTTTTTTGTGTGTAAAAGCAAAAACACTGCATCACTGCATCTGTTCCTGTTGCCTGGCGGTGCGTTACGCAGTGCTGGATCTCAGAGAACGACTCTGGGTTCTCCGAGACAGACAGTCCGTAATGTATGATGGTGCTCATCCATTTCATGCTTCTAAAATAAGCAGCAGCAACACCTTAAAATCTACTTACAGAGGCTGGACTGTAACCAGTGTAATGAAGCCTGGACAGGTATGATTTGCTCTCTCTTGTTTGGGGGGAGGAGCATGGCTGAAACCCCTCCCTCTTCCAATCTAACGCCCTATGAATTCACATCCTCACCTTCCGTTACTGTGACAAAGTGTTCTCAGTCCCCACCGCCACCCCATCTCCTCCCTGTTCCTCAGTCCTACATCGGTCCTGCTATGGCTATGAGGGGGACCGGCCTGCTAATTACAGGCGGAAGCTGCCCAGAACTCCAGCCCCAGTTCTCAGAGTTCTCCCCCTCCCTTAATCAGTCTTCCCTCATACTACCACCGCCATGTTTAAGGTACGGTCTGAACTCACAAATGAACATGAATTCAGTAAATAGTAATTGTATGTGTGTCTGTGTATTAACCATTTCCAGATCTCTCCTCGAAGAAGTCCAGTATTTACTTTCCATCCAGTTCCTCCATCATTAATCAACCCTTCATTAAATCAGGTGCTGCTGATGGAATTGCTTCCTTTTTTTACTGTATTACACTAAAGCACATGTATTACCCATATAAAGAGTTTTATACGGTTTTCTCAGCTAGCCGAAGACTCTATTTACATATGGGCCAGTGTCCTGGACGGGGATTGAAGGGGAATTCATTAAAACATTAAGCTACAAACAAGGTGATTCAGCATGGTTTGATGTGAAATGCTTCGTTCTAGAGATGCTTGCCTAGTAAGAGTCTGTTTACAGTGGTGGTGATACGAACCAGACGTCCGAAGCACTTAACGCCTCTAAAAGCTCCCTCACAAAGTTACATGAAATGGTTATGAATACGCTGCCTGAAGTCTGTTTTATGGTAGTTTTTGTCCTAAAACATATTTTTAAAACCCATTCATGGTGGAGGGATTCATTCAGGGTAAAATAGTCCCCAAAGAAAACTGACTTTCAGATTTATCACTATTTTCCCATCATCAACATTCCATATAAACTCAGAAGACTTGTGTAGGTTCACTGGTGGTTCTGGATAGTAAATAAAATGTCTATATTTGTGTTGTAGTCATGGCGACCCCTGGTTCCTATCACCACCACTGTAAAGACATCTGAACCATTTCACACCAAACCACTCTGAATCTCTCTGTTTACACCTCAAACAGTGAATTACACATTTTGAAAAATCTGAATTCCCCTTTAAGCCTACACTCAAAAAAAAGATGGTGCTTCAAGGGTTCTTTAGTAAAGAAAATGGTTCTATATAGAACCTTGAACACTCAAAGAAGCCTTTGCATGATTAAAGGGTTCTTTGCATCATGAAAGGGTTTTTCACACTGATGGAGAACGTGCTGTAGACGGTTCTATGTAGAACCTTGTTGAAAATGGTTCTATATAGCACCCAAAAGGGTTCTTCTATTGTTACAGTGTCAAGCCCCTAACAATAGAAGAACCCTTTGCTTGCTATATAGAACCCATTTCAAAAAGGTTCTACACAGAACTGTCTTTAGCACATTCATGCACAGTTTCCATCAATCTGTAGAACCACTTCATGATGAAAAGAACCCTTTAATCATGCAAAGGCTTCTTTGAGTGTTCAAGGTTCTATATAGAACCATTTTCTTTACTAAAGAACCCTTGAAGCACCATCTTTTTTCAGTGTGTAGTCATGAAACCGGCACTCTCTGTCCAAAAGTGCTACTCAGCTACTTTAAGGTGAATCCACTGCTGACACACATCAGCTAATTAATTAATTAATAATCATTAATTACAAACACCGCTCCAACTCATCCCAAAGGTATTGGATGGAGCTCCATCACTCCAGAGAACACAGTTCTACTGCTCCACAGCCCAATGCTAGGGGGCTTTAGACCCCTCTAGACCATGCTTGGCATTGGCCATGGTGACCTTAGGCTCATGTCCAGCTTCTCCAGAGTGTCCCGTTCAAGTGGTCAATGCTTTTCTATGGAGATTATACAAACTGTGCATTCAGATTATACAAACAATGAACATAATGGGCGCATCTTAAAGTACACTCTTAATGGTTCCTCAAGGGTTCTTTTCTAAATGGAATGGTTCTATTTAGAACCATGAGCTCTATATTGAACCACTTCATGCTTAAATGGCTCTTTGCATGGTGAAATCGTTCTTCAGATTGATAGAGAATGTGTGGTACATGGTTCTATACAGCACCAAAAGGGGTTCTTTTATTGTAGCAAGTACCATCATAATATCGTAACAATAGCAGAACCTTTTTTGTGCTACACGGAACCATTTTCAAAAAAGGTTCTAAATAGAACGATATACAACACATTCTCCATCCATCTGAAGAGCCACTTCACCATGCAAAGAACCATGTAAGCGTGAAATGGTTCTACATAGAACTTGTGGTGGGTGCCTTTTCTAAAGAACCCTTGAAGAACCATGTTTTTTAAATGTGTAGTTGAACTCAGTGATTAGCAGGGCGTCTGGATACTTTTGGATGTACAGAGCAGTTTTTGAAGGCTTTAAGCAAACCTCTTTTCCTTTTCATCAGCAAGGAGAGAGAAAGAGAACCACAGAGCCAGAGACTCAACAGTCTGAGGTGGGAGGCATAATTAACTTGCTAACATAATTAGCATGCTAACGTGACTTTTGCTTAAACGCTCATTACTGCCTCCAGCCAGAGACACCAGGCAGCTAATGCTCCATCTGTTTACCCCGCTGGATCCCTCCCTGCGTTCCTCACCACGCCACACACACTCCAACACACAACGGCAGCAAAGACACACACTCCATCTCCCACCCTTACTTCTCTGGGTTGTAGCCCTCCAGCTCCTCCAGAAAGACATTGTTGTTGGACGCTGTGTTGTCCCGGTTGGGGACGATCAGGAATTTGAGGATGGTCCCGCGGCTGGAACCCAGGAACAGGACGGTCCGGTTGCCGTGGGGACCAGCGTTCGTGTCTACCACCATCTTGTTGAGCTGATATCTGAGGGACACATAAGAGATTTCATCCTTTAGAACTTTAGAACAGTGTTCTGTCCCGTTAAGATAAAAAAATCTGTTACGGTTTTGACGTTTTTGTCTTTCTTTGGCATCGAAACAAACTGGAAGTTAAAATTGCAGACTCAATACAAAACGTAAAGACTTTCAGACTTTTGAGTCACACTTTCAACTCCAACTCCCAAGATCCCTCGGCAAGTCATGTGACTCTGTCTACCAATCACCAGCCAACCAGCAGATCCAAGTCGCCTGAGTACTGACTGTCATCACCTGTATGGCTGTGTGTTTAAGCCTGTCTGTTTCACTGTTACCTGGTGAAGTATTGCCTCTGTTCTCAGTGCACACTGAGCCGTTTTCTTGTTTACTGCTAATCCCGTCTTTGACCCGCTTTGTTTCTCTTTTTTGTCGTTCGGGTTATTCCCTATTGCCTTTGTTTACATGTTAGCTAGATCTCTTGGTTTTGACCTGCGCTTGTTTATGACTATGATTTTTCCTGCTCCCATGTATTGTGCTCTTCTCTACTGGATTTTGATCTGGTCTGGTGTTAACCCTGTTTTTCGTATGCTTTTTCAAATAAACCTCCCAGTTTAGTTTATATCAACGAGTGTCAAATTCGTCAACCGGTATGTCAAATTTTGGGTTATTTCGAATTATTATGACAAACTGATGACGTACAAAATAACTACTTATTATCTTGAAACAACTTTCTTGAAAAGTAATAACAGAGTTGACAATGACATACTAAGTAAAAATAAAAAAAGTAAAAATCTCAAGAAGTTAGTCTTTATTTAAGTAAAAAAGACCTTATTTCAAATAATCCATTAAAAATGACAGCGGAAAGGTTGAACAACACATTTCTTTCACGTAGGACTGCTAGGTAGATCTTTAGTGCAAAATAAAATTAACATTAAATTCAATGGACATGGTTTCTACTTATGAGTAGCCAATCTTATTATGTATGTACGCAAATATCTATGTCTGTGAAAAATGGACCGAGGCGAAGAGGAAAAGTGTCCTGTGGTCCAACGATTCAAAATTTGAAATTCTTTTTGGAAATCATGGACACTGTGTCCTCTGGGCTAAAGACCACTCAGCGTGTTATCAGTGCACAGTTCAAAAGCCAGTATTCATGATACTGAATGATATATACATATTTTGGCAACATATGCTGCCATCCAGACAACGTCTTTTTCAGGGAAGGCCTTGATTATTTCAGCAAGACAATGTCAAACCACATTCTGCATGTATTACAGCAGCATTGCTCCGTGGGTGCTAAACTGACCTGCCTGCCGTCCAGACCTGTCACCACTGAAAACATCTGCCACTTTATGAAATGAAAAATATGACAAATGAGACCCCGAACTGTTGAGCAGCTGAAATTTTATATCAAACAAGAAAGAGAAAACATTTTACTTTCCAAACTACAGCAGTGTCTCCTCAGTTCCCAAACGCTTACAGAGTGTTGTTAAAAGAAGAGGTGATGAAACACAGTGGTAAACAGGCCCCCGTCCCAACTTTTTTGGAATGTGCTGCTGGCATCAAATACAAAATGTGCATATATTTGTCAAAAAACAATAAAATTTCTCAGTTTCAACATTTGATATGTTGTGTTTGTAGTATTTTCCTTTAAAAATATGGTTTACATAATTTGCACATCATTGCATTGTATTTTTATTTTACATTCTGCACAGCGTCCCAACTTTTTTGGAAATGAGGTTGTAATAGCACCTGAACAATACTTAACTATGTAATTAGCAATGTAACTATGATAAAAATTGTAGAGTAAAACAGCAATAATAACTCTACACACTCTCATGTGTTAAAACTCTGCATGTTTCTGATTTACTCGTTCTCTGTTGAGACAAAGGCAGAATCAAGCTGCTTAAAAATTAATCAAAACCAGAGGCAGTAATGACGCGCTGCATAAATATGCACAGTTGTCGGTGTAATTAAGACAAACTAGCTCGTCTTGAGACGGCAGGGCTGCGGCTGAACAGTAGGAATGCTCCGCTGGGGTGCAGTGCTATTCTCTGAAAGTGAGGAAGGGCCGCTGTGGGCGCTTCAAACTGCACAAGCAACTCGTCACGGTAATGTTCTGGCAGATTTGCGGCCGGCGGGGTGTCCAGCCGAGAGCAGACTGTGGTCCGTGTGTTGTGAGAGACACCAACAGAGAAAAAACACGGTTGCCTGCTGGCTGAATTTTCAGGGAGTAGCACAAATCTGTGCGCTGACCATGACACTGCGCTACTCCAACAGTCTAGCGAGAAAACTACAGCTTGGTCTCAGCGCAGTCCATCAGCCGAGGCACGTCTGGTGTCTGAGGTGTGCTTATTTGGTTTTAAACCTGAGCTACGAGGCTGATGTAGCTTAGTAGGCCTACTGGAAGCTTGTGTACACTAATTAGCGTAACTGCATGTCTAAAGCAAACCATGTTGAGTTGTAATCTCAAATAGACACATGCCATTTACTTAATCAATCAAACAGCACTGACACATTATTAACTAAGAAGAGCAGATTAAACAGCAGAAATAGCTTGTTTTTTTCATGTTTTTGCTTCTGATTTCCAGGGGTTAAAGTGATGGGTCGGCCAAAAAAACAAACTGGCTCAGTTTCTCCCTTCCCCCCAAACGTACACTGATAGGATTTCACAATATTTAAGGTTAATTTCAACAGTAAAACACTGCATTCTTCATTTTATTGTGAAATTTACTTATATTAAGGTATTTTAATGCTAGAACACTGAGGTGCTGACAAAAAACTGCTAGATGCGTCTTTCTGGTCATGGTTGTACGACGGCGTTTTAGGGCCACTGTTAATAAAAATAAAAATAGTGGACTTCGAGAATAAAGTCGTAATATTTCGAGAAAAAAAGTTGTAATATTTTAAGGAAAAATAGTCGTAGAATTCCGACATTAAAGTGGCATTAATACCAGGAAAGGTCAATATTGTGAACAAAGGTTTTGCGAAGGGAAGGCGGCACCTCCTTGTGTTAAATGAGGGGCGGTGAGTTGGTGGAGCTCTACTTTCATATCGATTCACCCATAAAGAAACACTCAGTCTCCCTGTCTCTCCTGCACATCAGCACCAGCCTGTTATTAGTATAAGAACTGGCTGAAACGGCTGAGCAGGAAACTGTTTATCTAGAATAAAGAGCCAGACGGACTCGGAGGAAACTGTCTGTCTGTGTTGTTGAAGGAGAATCTCAAGCAGGGTCGTCTACACGGCTATCGGGGGCTACATCTCCGCACCATTCAAAGAGAGCATGAAGAGGAGATAGGAGGGAGACAGGAGTGAGTGGAACTCCGGCGCCAGTACAGCAACCTCAACGTGTTATGGCAGCCCCCCTACAGTTAGACCACTTTATCCTCGAAATAGCACGACTTTTTTCTCAAAATATTACGACTTTATTCTCTAAATATTACGACTTTATTCTCGAAGTCTACTATTTTTATTTTTATTAACAGTGGCCCTAAAACACCGTCATATGGTTGTGCAAATGATATCAAAGGTGAAAACATCTGTAAAATGTGTATTTGCTTTCTGTATATATACAGTGCAAAACAGGGTGTTTCATTTACATTTTCAAACATATTTATAGGTCTGGTAAAGTCAGAAGTGATCATTTTATATGCAAATTTACAGTAAAGTACTGGCCAATGAGCTGCATTACTTTCATGTAAAAATACAGGAGATCACTGTATTTTAATTACAGCTTATTCTACAGCATTAACCGAACAGCAGAACGCAGCTACATTACAGCTACCACCTCCTGTGGTGAAGGTGATTGTGGAGTCACAGTCTACAGCTGCTATTTAACTTATGGTGTGGCATCTGACGCTGTAGCCATATGGAAAAAAATATATGGACATATGTTTTTATATATTTAAAATACATTCCAAACACATTGCAATCCAGGCCGAAATACATTGCACAAGCTCAAATATATTTTGGAGTATACCGCCATATTAACCAAATATATTTTTAAAATACATTTGTTATAAATATATGGGGAAATATTACACATAAAAATGTAGCATACAGAAATAAATGTGTGTAAATGTATTTCTCAAATATATTTGAATATGTATGAAAACAACCAAAATCCTGTCTAATGCACTTCACTGTCTGATACCTTCTGAAATTAATTTGTATTCCAGCATGTTAATTTTAAATATTAGGAAATGAACCTTTAACATGGCAGAAGCGAGTGTTGTAGGTATTGATACTCCGTGAAAATGCAGTTATGATTTGATGTCTTGTATATTTGAAATACATTGTGTGTGAGTGTCTTACTGCATATGTACATGGTTAATGTAAAGTCAGTACCGTTCATCCATACATTTAGTTAATATCTGTAACCTTTGTCAAAACTACATAAAATTGAACTATATAATAACAAATACAAACAAATGCATTTTCATATATATATATACATACATATATGTATATATATATATATATATATATATATATATACACATACATATATATATATATACACATTTGAAAATGCATTTGTTTGTATATATATATATATATATATATATATATATATATATATACATATATGTATGTATATATATATGAAAATGCATTTGTTTGTGTATATATATATATATATACATATATAGGTGTTTTAGAGCAGCAAAACCACTACATGGTGCAGTGCTGTGTCTCTGTACGCTAGTCTTGAAATACATCAGTGTATTAAATCAAAATAGTGATTAGTGAAATAGCGAATTTGCTCCAAAACAGGACTTTTTAAACCTGGTTTTCTTCTGTTCCAAATCCAACCACTAGCTAGGACTCCCTCTAGTTCACAGTACTACTGTGGGCTAGTGAGGGTGGGATGCTCCCAAGGGTGAAGTCTAGCACAATCTCCCTCTGAGACACATGAAGCTCCACCACATGTTTTCAGACTGCTGCTAATGGAACGTCACTGAAGCTCAACACGCTCGGAGGAGAACACTAACTTCTAATTTCGTTACATCAGCTATCAGACCCCTGCGTTGGCCAGCGTCACGCTGAGATCTTACCCACCCAGAGAGAGAGAGAGGACAGCTGTGCTGTCTTGGACTCCAGACCACGGATGGCTGTGGCATCACCTGGGATCCAATGAATGACCTCCAAACGATAGATCCAGCTCTTAGATTGCTGCCCCACCATTATTAAACCCACCTGACCATCGTCCTAACGATCCATGGCCTCTGGCCCAAAGACGGCACGGCCTCGTCCATCAGCGGGTGGGTCTTCACGAAGTTCAGCATTTCGTCAGGGAAGGAGTTAGAGGAGTTGAACTTTGAGCCTTGGATGGCGCACCCTCCTGGCCTGAGAGAGAATTACAGGACTGGCTGTGAGAAAGAAGCTTAAACTCTCAAACATAAAGATTCCTAACTGAGTCTAGGTTTGGATGTGTGGTTCTAGGAAAACTCTCTCACTGATTCAGAACCTTATATGGAGGTTCTTTAACTTATTTTAATTATTTTAAAAAGGAAAGGATGCAGTCACCACACTCAAACTCTACACTCTTAAAAAAATGGGTCTTCAGGGGTTATTCAGTGAAGACAATGGTTCTATATAGAACCATGAACACTCAAATAACAAATAATAAATTAAATGTTTTTTTGCATGGTGACATGGTTCTTCAGATTGATGGAGAACAAGCTGTATATGGTTCTATGTAGAACCTTTTTGAAAATGCTTCTAATTAGGACTAAAAAGGGTTCTTCAGTTGTTATAAGCTTGACATCATCACAACAGCAGAACCTTTTTGGTGCTATAAAGAATCCTTTCCAGAAAGGCTCTCTATAGAACCTTATAAAGCACATTCTCCAGCAATTTGAAGAACCATTTCATGACGCATGGAACCATCTAATCGTTGATTCAATGATTCTTTGAATGTTCACGGTTCATTAACAGAACCACTGTCATGAGTTTATTTCTTATTTTTCTTCATAAAATATTTGGTAGGTCTCTTAAACAGGGTTACCTCTATATGTGGGTCCTGGTGTGAAAAAGTTTGCATACCCCAGGATTAGGGAACCAAAAGTGTCCAATAAAAACTACAGTTAAACTATCTAGAACCCTTAAATGCACAAGTGCTCCAATCATTCATATATATCTTGGGCTGTTTTAGGACAGTTTGTTAATCAGTTTATCAAACATAAATTGATCTACAAACTCCAACCACGGTGTAAGACTGTTAAAAATTTTATTTTAAATTAAATAAATTTAAAAATTAAATATTTTAACAAATTGTTTGTCACTTATCTGAAAAAGCGGATGACGCAGAGTAATGAATTGAGTTGATAGCTTGACAGCAACATAAGGCACAGATTTATGGGTAAACACTGGTTTAATATTTCAGTATTTGCTTCAAGAACTCTCTAAAGAAAGTATGAAGTATCCACTGCCTGTAGAAATATGCTGACAAAAATGCTGAATGTGTTGCAGTTGTGTGAATAATGGCTTGCGCTAATGCTATGCTAGCGGGGGGGGGGTGATTTATGTACCTTGGTTTGGGGATGAGTTCGTCTGCCACAGGCGTCCAGATCGACTCTGGAGATTTCTGCTCCTTAAATCTGCCGTCAAACACGGCTGCTAGCTGTTCCATATCAAACGCACACACCGCTGAACCTGGGATACTGAGAGAGAGACAGAGACAGAGAGAGAGAGAGAGAGAGACAGAGAGAGAGAGGGAGAGAGAGAGAGAGCAGTGCATTAGCACACATTTATTAAAAGCTACTCATCTAATACAGCCTATTCATTCACAATAGTAAAGCTCTGAAACCTCACTGCCTTCATTTCCTTTCGGAATAGATCTAATTTTATTCTTTTCAAGGTTTACTTTGCAAAGTTTTGGAAAGGCTACACAGGCTGTGTTTACAGGAAAAGACTGAGTGCGTTTACATGCACTCAATAATCCGATCATAATCGGATTTCTGCAGCAATCCGATTATTCAAATGGTCATGTAAACACCATACTCCAATCTAGAAATCTGATTAAGAAATCTGATAAAGAAGCTGGATTTTAGCTCAGTAATCAGATTTCTCAGTGCATGTGAACTCTTACTCTGATTTCTTTCAGATTTCTCAGTCTGCACATGTGCGAGAACAGACGGCGGTACCGGAAATAAGCGAGCAGAGTCGCCGCGAGACGCAGCAAAACACTTTTGGAGTGACGCTGAAACCAAACATGAAATAAAGGATTTAAATAATCTTCATCTTCTAAATGATGTACGTTCATATTATCAGGTAAGGCGGCGCAATGTTTTTAAAAAAGCCACGGCATGAAGTTTTATATTATGTTTACGTCACGTCTTCTTCTGTGAGTTTATTGGCTGGTTGTAAAGCAGAAATCTGATTACTGTCTGACTCATGTAGACCTGGATTTTCCTCATCATCTGATTACTCACGTGCACGTAAATGCTTTGATGAGATTACTGACAAAATCTGCAATTATCGGATTATTACGTGCATGTAAACACACTCATTGCCAATCTGATTGAATACATACTGTTTATAGATTAAAACTGAGGTGTTTATAAGCTCGTCTACTCAACAATCTGATGGAAAACCTCTGTTTACATTCACACTACAAGCAATCAGATTCAAAATTATGCGCATGCGTAGAGAACCACTTAGTGTAGACGTTACTATGACAACCAGCATCCGAGTCCAGTCAGAGTGAGACGAACAGCAGTGAGTTACCAGTGTACCGGTGAGTTTTCAGCTGGCGAGCTTGAGTTTTTAATTCCTTTAAAATGAACGCAGACTCAGGAAAACATACTTCACATGCACTTGGAACACTAGATGTTGGAACATCGCTGTGAGGATTTGATTGCGCATTAGTGAGGTCAGGTACTGATGTTGGATGGTCAGTTCTGGTTTACTGCAACTCATCTCAAAGGTATTGGATGGAGCTCCATCACTCCAGAGAACACAGTTCCACTGCTCCACAGCCCAATGCTGGGGGGCTATATACCCCTCTAGCCCATGCTTGGCATTGGCCATGGTGACCTTGGGCTCATGTACAGCTGCTCCAGAGTGTCCCTATTGGTCAGTGCTTTTCTATTGAGATTATACAAGCTGTTTGCGCAATTGACCACCTGTATTAGTAATGGCTGACCTTAAAGCAGCTGAATCACTCATCAGAAACACATGTCCATTTTTTAGCACTACACCCCTGCGGTGAACACAGATGCACTGTGCAGTGAGGAGCAGCGTCAGGAAAGAAAACATCTCCAGGTTGAGTCGGAGTGACTCTCTCTCTCTCTCTCTCTCTCTCTCTCTCTCTCTGATAGAGAGCTCTCCTCTCTGTGTTTATCCTGAAGTGTACAGATGTGTGTCTCTCTGCTTTCAGAACCCCGAAGTCTTTCAAGTCGTTTCTCTGAGGGAGGTGAAGAGTCAGAGAGATGACTCAGCTTCGTTTACTCCCACTCCATCACTCCCTTCTTCCCTCCTTCTCTCTCTCTTTGTCTTCTTCACGCTTTCCCCCGAACTGACAAACTTCCAAAGCGAGAGAGTCTCTGACATGCTCAGATGTCACTGACACGAGCGAGCTTTTCTCAACACATCCCCTCTCTCTCTCTCTCTCTCTCTCTCTCTCTCTCTGACTCAGGTGTCCACAGATCTTTACAAAGCGGATGACTACACTGAAGAAGAAATCAGCATCTCAGACTTGCTGCCACACAGTGGTGTCTGCAGAGAGAGGGAGAGAGAGAGAGAGAGAGAAATGGATAGAAAAGAGAGGGAGATGAATATCTTTCCATCTCTCTGTCTCTATTTCTCTCTTTTCAGCCTCTCGTCTCTCTTTTCTATCAATTTCTCTCTCTCTCTTTCTCAGTCTTATTCTTTTCTTTCTCCCTCTCTTCTTTCCCTCTCTTTGCCTCATTGCCTCTTTTTCTTTTGTCTTCTCTCCCTCCTTTTCTCTCTCCCCTACTCTTACTTCTATCATTCTTTTCCTTTATATCCTCTCTTCTTTCTTTCTCCTTCACTCTCTCCCTTCACTCTGTCTCTCTTTTAGCCTCTTATCTTTCTCTCTTTTCTATCCATTTCTCTCTCTTTTCAGTCCCATTCTCTTCTTTCTCTCTGTCCCTCTCCACTCTCTCTTTGCCTCACTCTGCCTCTCTTTCCTTTGTCTTCTCTCCCTACTTTTCTTTCCCTCTTTCTCTTGTCCTACTCTTACTTCTATCCTTCTTTTTCTGTTTATCCTCCATTCTTTCTTTCCTTCTCTCTCTCTCTCTCTCTCTATCTCTCTCTCTCTCAGTCCTCTGTATGTTTCTCTAAAGCTGTTTGTTTTGTATTGTGATCTGTGGGATGTGTGTTTGAGACTTGGCTGCTCTCTCTGTGTGTGTGTGTGATGTGTGTGTGTGTGTGTGAGTGTGTGTGTGTGTGTGAGTGTGTGTGTGTGTGTGTGTGTGAGTGTGTGTGAGTGTGAGACCCTTCTGTCTCAGAGCTCACACTTCACAACCAGCAGGCTGATGGATGTGACTGGATGACTGACAGCGTCTGTCCCGTAAGCTCAGAGAAAACACAGCCCACACGTTTACCCCCATATGCACCCTGTGTGACTACACTGTGTGTCCAAAAGTATCCGGACGGCCCACCTGATTCACTGATTCAACTACTTTAAGCTCACCCTGATACAGGTGTTCAGCTGTACACACAGCTTGTATAATCTCCATTGAAAAGTACTGACTAGAATGAGCCTCACCATTTCCAGTGGCAAGTGTGGGCTAGAGGGGTATAAAGCCCCCAGCATTGGGCTGTGGAGCAGTGGAACTGTGTTTTCTAGAGTGATGGAGCTCCATCCAATACCTTTGGGATGAGTTGGAGTGATCATCCCACAGCCGCTTTCTCTACAGGAGTTTTTCAAAAATCACGAAAGTGTTTTAAGAAAAAAGTTCTTCTTAAAACTTCTTAAGAATTCTCTTATTTTTTCTTTACTAATGTCTTACGAATAATTTACAAACATTCGGTGTTCTTGAAAATATTATGTTCTTAAATGTGTTATGAGAGTCGATGAAATGAACATCTAAATTTATCGAACTCGTACGCTGCCTCTGCTGCTTCTCATCCTCGTCTCCTGCTTTCTGTCACTCCACAGTTATCGTATTTTCCAAGGAGGATGTTTTTCCTGTTGACTGTTTCTTCCTCCATCAGATCCAGTTTTTGTTTGATAAATTTTTTGAATGCTTAGTTTGATGTATTTCCTCCATTTTGCTCCTCTGAGTGGATTAAATAATGGATATAAATAATATAATATTGTAATACAACGACATTTCCAAAAAAGTTGTGACGCTGTGCAGAATGTAAATAAAAATGGAATGCAGTGATACACAAATCATGTGAACCATATTTGTAAAGGAAAATACTACAAAGACAAGATATCAATTGTTATCAATTATCAATTAACACTCTAAGCGTTTGGGAACTGAGGAGACACTGCTGTAGTTTGGAAAGAGATATGTTTTCTCATTCTGGTTTGATACAGGATTTTAGCTGCTCATCAGTTCAGGGTCTCCTTTATTGTATTTTTCACTTCATAATGCGCTAAATGTTTTCAGTGGCGACAGGTCTGGACTGCAGGCAGGTCAGTTTAGCTTCTGGACTCTTAATATGGAGCCATGCTGTTGTAATACATGCAGAATGTGGTTTAACATTGTCTTGCTGAAATAATCAAGGCCTTCCCTGAAAAAGACGTCGTCTAGATGGCAGTATATGTTGCCAAAATATGTATATATCATTCAGCATTAATGGTGCCTTCACAGATGTGCACATCACCCATGCCATGTGCACTAATGCCCCCCTATACCATCATGAATACTGGCTTTTGAACTGTGAACTGATAACAAGCTGAGTGGTCTTTAGTCTGGAGGACACAGTGTCCATGATTTGCACAAAGAATTTCAAATGTTGATTCGTCGGACCACAGGACACTTTTCCACTTCACCTCAGTCCATTTTAAATGAGCTCAGGCCCAGAGAAGGTGGCGGCATTTCTGGATTCTGTTTATATGTGTTTTTTTCTTTGAGTTTTAGAGTTTTAACTTGCATTTGTGAAAGCAGTGACAAACTGTTCTTGACAGTGGTTTTCAAAAGTGTTTCTAAACCCACGCAGTGATTTCCACTACAGAATCATGTCTGTTTTTAATGCAGTGCCGCCTGAGGGCCCAAAGATTACGGCAAGCAAATACTGGCCGTGATCTTTGGGCCCTCTTATTGACAGAGTGTAGGTTGCTTGCCCAGGCAGGGGATTGAACCCCAGTCTACAGCATAGAAAGCAGAGGTGTTACCCACTACATTACACCAACCACTATTAGTGTACTGTAGTGGGTTATTGTTGCACTATTTGATCATGCAGTCTTTCACAGAGTGGTGAACCCCTCCCCATCTTTACTTCTAAAAGACTCCGCCTCTCTGAGATGCTTTTTTTTTACCCAATTGTGTTATTGACCTGTTGCCAATTAACCATGAGGTGCTTTTTTAGCATTACACAACTTTACCAGCCTTTTGTTGCACCATCCCAACATTTTTGGAACGTGTTGTTGGCATTAAATCCAATATGGGCATATATTTTTCAAAAAACAATAAAATTTCTCAGTTTCAACATTTGATATGTTGCCTTTGTACTATTTCCAATTAAATATAGGGTTTAAATGATTTGCACATCATTGCATTTTGTTTTTATTTACATTGTGCACAGCGTCCCAACTTTTTTGGAAATGGGGTTGTACATACTAAGGGTTATTGTTCAGTAACTACAGGGACTTCAACGCAAACTGGCTGAGCTATTCTTAGGTTATAGAAGTGTAATCTAAGAATATTCTCAGGTTGTAAAGTGAGGCGTCTAATGACCACGTGTTTATTTGCATGTCGCCGTTGTTGGAAGAAAACCTCGTATCTCCGAAATTGTAACTTTACAGGAGAAGGAAAAAACCTACTTTACTTTTAATGTAAGTCAATGGAACCAGACTTTTTTCCAAGTGATTTTGGGTCATTTCTTTTGATCCATTCATCATGAAATTTACATACAATGTAAAGGGCAACAAGCATTTTAAAAAAAATAAATAAAAACAACAAAAATGGAGCAGCGATGTGAAAGTCAATCATTTTTGGGCCTGTCTGTGAGCCCAAAAGAGTGAAATTACAGGGTGAAATTGCCCACATATCGATTCGAGCAGGGCTACTATGGGAGCTCAGAGTTCGGCAAATTATAGAAGGTCATTCACTCCCAAATTATTACTTAGCAGACTGAATCAGAATCTCTTGTACAAACTGCAGACACTGCAGTTTCACACTGGATCAAAATCATGGATTGTGTCAGTAACCACTCAAATCATGGCACCTTCTCAGATAAAACTAATCCAGCTCAAAAAAGGCTTTAGTTTACCACAGCTGCAAATTTTTAAAACACCATTCATTTTTCCCATAGAGAAAAACAGCTTAGACCTGGAATTTCCTAATATGGGTGTGACGCCACTCACGCCTTCAGAGATCTATCAGGTGGATTGTAGGAAGCGTTCGTTTTGAATAAATGTGTTGTTCATGATGCAGCATTGGAGTCCGTGTGTTCACGCCCTGTGTTTGAACATGACGTTTGGCACAGTTCTCCGAGCATACACCAGACTAAAAGGCTGGAATGCAGACAGCTTGCAAAATCAGACTTGGCCAGACGTGCGCGGCATTTCTGGATGCACTCTATTCTTGGATTACACATTCTGTCGGGGAGATGAACACAGCTGGGTCTGGACTCGGCCAGAAAACTGACAAACGTCTGATGGCAACTCCCATTCTTGGAAGGCATCAAAGGTCACCAAACGTGGACCTCAAATAAATTTGTGTGTTTTGGAAATGGGTTTCTATTGAGTGGTTTCATTTCTGTGAAAGGTTTTTAGCTTCAGCTCTTTCAATCTTTTTAAAAGCGCGGCCCGAACCGCAGCCAACAACAGTTTTCTGACCGGTAGGGGAAAACTGGGCAGCTGGGTGGGGACGGGTGATTGTAAACACAGAGAGCTAACGCTAATGCTATTGCAAAGGAAGCCAAACATCTTATTGCAGACATCCAACTATTAACTGTGTTCAAACTATCATTACAGGTGAGATAATGGATATTCAAATGACAGAAATGATGAGGAGAATAAGCTAAAAGCTAAAGGTAGGAAGGTAGCTAGCTATCTAGATACGTTACCTCAGTGTGGCTCCTTTTTTCTGACTGACGGGGTTAAAAACTCATCTCTGGAGTCCATTTTGTGCCGAATAAATACAGAATCGCTGTTTCATGTATAATCTTGTCCAACAACTGAGGCAAGAGTTACACTAACGCTAGCCTGGCTGCATTTATTAGCTTATAGCTCGATGGCTAGGCTAGCACGCTGAAAAAAAGATGGTTCTTCATCCATGAACACTCAAAGAACCATGTGCATGGTGAAATGGATAATGTGTTGTGTATGGTTCTGTATAGCACCAAAAAGTGTTCTATTACTGTTTTGATGTCAAGTTTGCAACAACAGAGGAACCCTTTTAGATGCTATATGGAACCATTTTCAAAAAGGTGCTGTTTAGAGCCGTATACAACACATTCTCCATCGATCTGAAGAACAGTTTTGCCATGCAAAGAACCATTTAAGCATGCGAACGGCTCATTTTGAAGCATACAAAATAGTTCTTCATGGTTCCATATAGAACCACTGTCTTTACAAAGAACGCTTGAAGAACCATCTTTTTTAAGAGTGTAGATAGGTTACCTCAGTGTGGCTCCTTTTCTCTGACTGAAAGGGTTAAAAACTCATCTCCTTTTTGTGCCAAACAAATACAGAATCTCTGTTTTCTCTACAGTCCTGTACACTCTTAGAAATAAAGGTACTAAACTGTCACTGGGGCAGGACCCCTCTTGTCACTGGGGTGGGACCCTCAAAGGTCCATCTCAGTACCTTCAGTCAGGGAACATAACTGAACCATAATCCACTGAAATGATATGTTCTAAGCTGTACTGACTCCACACACCCCGTCTCGTCTCCAGGCTTTTATTTTACTGTTCTGTTTAAATCATTCGGTTATGAAAAGGTACAAATACGAACTTTTCACCTGGAAAAACTTATTTAAGGTTCACAATCAGACCTTAAAACCACTGTTGGAGCTTTGAGGGAACATTTACACTGTTTGTACCTTGATGAACGAAAAATGTACCTGAACAGAACCTTTATTTCTAACAGTGTCCAGAGTACAAGCAAGCACAGGCAAGAGAAGCACTAATGCTAGCTTGGTTGGGTTTATTAGCTCACAGCTCGAAGCCTAGGCTAGCAGTCAGAACTGGTTGACACCACAAAGATTCCTAGTGGTTCTGTGGAAAATATCAATGCGAAACATGACCCTTTTATTGACGAATTCACTGATTTTGCTAAAAAAAAGCTGGGATATTTTGATTTATGCATTTGGCAGACGGTCTCATCTTGCATCTCATCATGTGCAGGGCAGCCGTGTTAGCCGCCACGCTTCACCAGCCACCAGGACATCAAGAGGCAAAGCTGCACGTGCAGGGGCTCCCCCATCCCCCCACCCCCCACAGTATCAGGCCTTAAGCAGACATGAGAGTCTCTCAGGCTGAATCCAGCAGAGCAGCTCTACAGACTGATTTTGGGTTTACATCCTCTACACCCCTCACTCACTCCTGAAACTGGCTCTCTGCCAAAAACCTCTCTCTCTCTCTGCTAGAGACATGGCTTCCATCTCTTCTCTGCTCATACTGCATCCCAAACTGCACACTAAACACTTCTACTATAAGGTATAAACTGCATACTGATCTTAATAAAGTAAAATATTACACAAAATATTAACATACAGCACCGTTTGTACTAACAGTAGCACCACTTTACAATAAGACTGCATTTCTAAAGGCTTTTTGAATTAGAATTAGTTATTTAATGGTTATTAATGAGGCCAACACCTTAAAAATCCTTAATAAGCAACTATAACACGAATAAAAAGGGCAACAGTGATTTCTTGCTTGCCAAATAGTGAGCCCACATTCATCTGCACTGTTAAAGCTCAGCTCTAGCTGGCTACTGATCTTACTTCGTCTTCAGTCAGCATTAAACCTGGCAGTTCATCACATATTTATATTCATCAGATAGAACAGGTTGCCCTTATTTATGTGTTATAACCTCTTATTGTTCATTTTAGGCTGTTTTTGACCTAATTAACCATTATTAAACTAATTTTAACCATTTATAAGCTCTTAACGAGGGGAGTTCTGTTGGAAAGTCAGAAGTGATGTCATCAGCAGGGCTTTAAAATACGAAGGTAATTGTGTTTTGCTGTACTTAAGTATTATTTTGGAGGATTTGTACTTCACCTCAGAATTACAATAATTAAATACTTGTAGTTTTGCTCAGTTACATTGCTAAGATAAAAAAACAGTCTTTTTACCTCTTACATTTTCATTTAGACCAAAGTACTCGTTACAAATCTCAAAGGCAAAGAGGATTTTTCTCTTCTTCTCTGCATTCGTATACATTTTACTTTATTGTTTTTATTAGTATGTCCAGAAAATGTATTTATTATGTCTGATGAATATGATTTTTCACTTTTTCTATGCATTCCTATACATTTTAATGTACTGTTTTTATTAATATGTCCAGAAAATAGACATATCACATCTGATGAATATGATTTTTCTCTCTTTCTCTGCATTCCTATACATTTTAATGTATTGCTTTTATTAATACATCCAGACAAATTCATATCAGTGTAAAATGATCCCGCCATGATTAAGCTAATATGGTTTTTATGAACCAGCACCGACTAGAGCTGAGTTATATGGCAATATATGTCATTATCGTGATAATTTATACAGTACAATATGCTTTTCTGGACATATCGTCGGTACTTGTAACTTAGAACACTGACCAACTGCCTGTTTCATTATAAAGAGAGCAAAGTTAGTCTTGTTTAACTGGATTTAGTGCCAAATATTAAGTAAAAATCACTGTGTCCACAGGTTTTGATAGTATTTTTAATGTAGCTCTACTGGCTCTTTTTTCTCAGTTCCAACTGATCAGATGTCTAAAAAAATAAATATTGTGACATCGTGTATCATGAAAATTTACTATAGTATTATCGCAATATTTGGTTTTCGCCATATTGCCCATCTTTAGGACCATGTCACCCACCTTTAGGACCCTCCATTAGATTTTCATTCATACTTTCACTGAAGTCCCTCTTCACTTTCTCTTTCACGTCTCACTCTCTCTATTTCGTCTCTCTATTTTTGTCAGTCTTTCATTTGTTTTCTCTCTCTCTTGTCTCACTTCTCTCACTCTCTCTATTATATACCTCTGTCTTCACTCCTTCTCTCACATCTCTCTCTTTCTCTCTATCACGTCTCTCATTTCTCGATCTCTCTTTCCCTTTCTCTCTCCTCTCTCACATCGCTCTCGCATCTATCTTTATCTTTGTCTCTCTATTATTGTCAGTCTTTCTCTCTCATTTCTTTTCTCTCTCCCTCTCACATTTCTTTCTTGCTTCTCTCCTTCTCTCTCACATCTCTTTCTCTCCTCTCCATCTCTATTATTATATACCTCTATCTGTCTTCACTCTTTCTCTCTCGCTTCTCTTTTTCTCTATCTCTCTCTCTTTCTCTTTATCTCCTCTCTCACTTCTGTCTCCCTCTCTATATGTTACATCCTTCTATCCCTTTTCATTTTTTTACTCTCACTTCTATTTCTCTCTCTCTCTCATCTTTGTTTCTCTCTATTATTATATACCTCTATCTGTCTCACTCTTTCTCTCACATCTCTCTTTCTCTCTGTCATGTCTCTCATCTCTATCTCTCTTTCTCTCTCTCCTCTCTCACATCGCTCTCGCTTCTATCTTTATCTTGTCTCTCTATTATTGTCAGTCTTTCTCTCTAATTTATTTTCTCTCTCTCATCTCTCTTTCTCGCTTCTCTCCTCTCACTATTATTATACACCTCTATTATACACCTCAGTCTTTCTCTCTCCTTTCTTATTCTCTCTCTCGCTTTCTCCTTCTCTCTCACACATCTCTCTCTATTATTATATACCTCTATCCGTCCTCACTCTTTCTCTCCCTCTTTCTCTATCTCTCTCACTTCTCTCTCTTTCTCTCTATATATTACATCCTTCTATCCCTCTTCACTCTTACTCTCTCACTTCTCTCTCTCTCTCTCTCTCTCTCTCTCTCTCCTCTCTCTCCCTCTCTCTCTGTCTCTCTCTTTCTCTCCCCCTAAGGACACTCAATGGTCAGGAAACAGACCATTCCTGTATAAAAACACTTGGAGGATGAATGTATTCAGTCCTACTTTGGGGAAATAAACAAACAAAAAAAATCTTCAAAGTGCGAAATAATTTCTCAAACTGCTGCGTAAACACAAAGCTCATGCAGAGAAGTGCAGGCGGACGGAGCTCGGGGCGTAATTACTCAAAACAGCACCACAGAAACAGAGTCAGAGTCAAAATATTATGCTAAGCGTCGTTAAAAGTCATTCAGACGGTATGGATCCCATTAGTCTATTAGTTCCCACAGAGCGCACGAACGCATCACTTCCTCTTTCCCACAATCCTGCCCGCTGCGCCTGCCACCACACGCTAACACGCTAACTCGCTAACCGGCAACACGGCTATTTGTCTGGAAGCTCTTTAAGAGACCACACATACACACGGACCCCCCTGCGGTGCCCCCCGCTTGTTTGTGTTTGTATTTGTGTGCAGATGCTTGTTCAGCTGGGAAAATCGGACACTGTGGAATTTATCACCGACATCATGTTCCCCTCCAAAATTCTTAAAAGAAACAAAGAAAATGTGGCTCCTAACAACCACCTGGAAGAGCTGGTCAACCCCAAAACTGCCCCCATCAGATAAACAGCACTTAAAGCTTTCATCTCTGAGAGAGAGGAGAAAATCAAGCTGCTTCAGATCTGAAAACATCCACAGGTGTTTCTGTCCATCCTTCCACTGTGAGAAGACGACTCAGCGCTGTGGGTCTGAAAGGATGTGTAGCTGATCAAGAAGAACCTCACTGAGAAAAGGAGACGGACACTCCAAACAAAGAAGCTGAACCATGGACTGACCACCCCAGAGTCCAGACCTCAACACCACTGAATGTGTTTGATTACTTCAGAAAATGATCAACCAGCTTCTAAGACTGAACTTTGGAGGTGTGTCTGCAGATTCTTTGAGGAGCTGAAAGTGAGATAAATAAAGGGAATAAAGGGAAAGAGTGACTCACAAAACACTGACACATCTGATGAGGCCTCTGGGTAATTTTCTGTTAAATATACTGCAATAATGAAAGCTGTTTTGACTGGAAATTAAATATGGATTTTTAGACAGTGCTGTTCATAATTTGGTCACTAGATGTTTTTTAATTCTTCACAAGATGGTTCTAAAAGGGTTCTTAAGTAAAGACAATGGTTCTATACAGAACTAGGAACACTCAAAGAACCATTTGCATGCTAACATGGTTCTTTGCATAGTGAAATGCACTGTATGTTTCTACACAGCACCAAAAAGGGTTTGCCTATTGTAAAAGCTCATAAGCTTGACACTGAAAACAATAGTAAAGCCCTTTTTGATGCTATATAGATCCCTTTTTAAAAAGGTTCTATATGGAACCATATATAACAGCCTGGTTTAGGTCTTACGTGAGAAATCACTTCGTATTTGTCAGTGTGTAGTGGTGTACCACAAGGATCAGTTTTAGGGCCCCTAATGTTATCCCTATATCACTCTCTCTCTCTTTCTTTGTCACCTTCTCTCTTTCTCTTTCTCTTCCCTTGCTCTCTCTCTCTCTCTCTCTCTCTCTCTCTTTTTCTATCTCTCTACATTTATTTCTTTTGTCTCACTCTCTCTTTAGTAGTTGCGTCACTCTCTGCTCTCTACTTTTCTCTCTCCCATTCTCTCCCTCGTTCTCTGCTTTCTCTTTCTATCTCTCTTAAGAGGTGGAATCACTGTTTCTCTTTTTTCCCTTCCTCTTATCCTCTCTCCCTCGTTCCCACGCTCTTTCCTGTCATTATTTCCGTGAAATACACACTTTTGCCATGATCTGTAAATATATGCCTTTTTCCTCCTCTCAGGGAAATACCTGCTATCACTCCCTCACATCCTCCTCTCTCTCCCTCTCTCTCTATCCCTTTCATTTTTTCATCTCTCAGCTTCTCATCCACGCTCTCTCTCTCTCTCTCCTCTCGCTCTTTCCATCTAGCCTCTAGCTGTGGAGTGTTATGTGTGTGAAGTGGAGCCAAAATGTGGGTCTCTCCACCCAAATCCAATCAAACGGAGCAGCGGATCGCAGCTAAATTTATCCATTTATAAGGGCACTCAGCCAATACATTTCCCCTACATCGATAAAGTATTCCTCCGTCCTGATATCATTTTTTAAAAGCTTGAATAAATAAGGATAAGCCTCATGTCATGTGAGCTTTGTGGTTCATATTTTATCAAATCAACACTGTTTTAACGAAATAACAGCTGCTTGACTATCAATCCGCATCCATTTCACTGGTCTATTTTGCTCCACATGCATGTTGACCCATCTTATCACTTCATTTTGGTTGCTATCACTCCTCATTCATGCATGTCATACCTGTTGGATGGTGTGGAGAACACAGCCAGTATGATGTCTCGGCCGTGCAGGCGGAGGATGGGGCTGGTGGAGTGCAGCAGATTAAAGTAGAAGTGTGAGTCTCCGGGGATGGAGCAGTTCAATCTGGCCTTCAGAAATGATGTCCACTGCTTCTCCAACACCCGCTGAGAACCGCCCATATCACTCTTACACACACGAGCCACACGGGAGACCACCACCTGGCACGCATACACACACAGGTTTGTTTTTCTGACAATGTCAGAACGCAGGGTCCTACATATGCTCCATACTGCTGCTGTTGAAACATAACCTCGTATCTCCATTTTTGTCATTTTTTCAGTTTTTGACATAATTGAAAAATGTAAATTTCATGTAAATTTCATGATGAATGGACCAAAAGAAACAGTCCAAAATGACTTGGAGAAACATCTGGTTCCAAAGACTTCCATTAAAAGTAAAGTCTATTTTTCCCTTCTCCATTTTGGAGATACAAGGTTTTGTTCTGACAGCAGAGATATGCAAGTACCCATACATAATAATAATGTGCCCTATATGCATTACATAAAAGTGAATATCTATGTAAAAGTAAGCACCCATATGAACAATTATATGTTCCATATGTGTTCTATGTCCTGTATGTATTACACTAAAACCACCTCCTTGTTTCTACGCTCATTGTCCATTTTATCAGCTCCACTGACCGTATAGTTTCACTAAGTAGTTCTACAGTTACAGACTGTAGTCCATCTGTTTCTCTGCATATTTTGTTACCCTGTTCTTCAGTGGTCAGGACCCCCACAGAACAGGTATTATTTGGGTGGTGGATCATTCTCAGCACTGCAGTGATACTGATGTGGTGGTGGCATGTTAGTGTGTGTTGCGCTGGTACGAGTGGATCAGACACAGCAGTGATGCTGGCGTTAAACACTGTGTCCACTCACTGTCCACTCTACTAGACACTCCTACCCTGTTGGTTCACCTTGTAGATGTAAAGTCAGAGACAATAGCTCATCTGCTGCTGCCCAGTTTGTGGTGGTCGTCCTCTAGTCCTTCAGTGGTCAAAGGATGCTGCCCACAGGACGCTGTTGGCTGGATGTTTTTGGTTCTCAGTCCAGCAGTGATACTGAGGTGTTTAAAAACTCCAGCAGCACTGCTGTGTCTGATCCACTCAGACCAGCACAACACACACTAACACACCACCACCACGTCAGTGTTACTGCAGTGCTGAGAATGATTCAGCACTCAAATAATACCTGCTCTGTGGGGGTCCTGATCATTGAAGAACAGGGTAACAAAGTATGCAGAGAAACAGATGGACTACAGTCTGTAAGAGTAGAACTACAAAGTGCTCAAAATGCTGGTCAAAACTGTTTTTCTCTGAATTTCCTACAAAATCACAACATATCTGTCTGGAGAATGAAATATGAATATGAAAACAAGCACACACATATTTGTATGGTAAGCACTCTGTAAGACTTTAACAGAGTAGAATGAAGACCATAATACTCTTGATGAATTAATAAAAAGTAAACCACTCAACCTTTAAATCCTCCAGGATTTTTATTTGGCAGAGTTTCCTACTGTTATTGTTGTTTTGACTCAGAACTGTAAACTACCATAATTAATTCATGAAAATGTCAGTGCTTTCCATATCGTGGTTCAGTGGGCAATTTAAACTGCATGAAAACCACAGCAGTCCCACTAACTCGGAGCTCCACAAGAGCGGACTGCTGTCGAAAGCAGAAACCCACCGAATTAGGCATCGCTAATTAGCCAGATAAAAGGAGTCCTTGTTATTCGGCCAGAGACACGGTCTAAAGTGAAAATGAATGATGCCATTTGAGCAACGGAGAGAGGAAAATATCTCCTCCGTCTAATTTGCTCCCAGAAGTTTTATAGGGCAGGTTTATTAAATTAAATATGCAGCTCAAAAATGAGGGTGAAAAGGTCGTAACACAGTTTGTGGGAAAATACACGTTATTAATGATATTACAACATCAGCGGCACACTGAACATCTACGCTAACACACAGGTACAAATACACTCTGTTACCTCTTTCCTCTCTTCTGTTTTATCACCTTCTCCTCTTCTCTATTCTCCCCTTTTCTGTGCTCTCCTATTTTTAGCTCTTCTCTTCTCACTACTCTTTTCTTTTTCCCTATATTCCTCTCCTCTCTTTTCTTACCTTCTCCAGGTAGTTGAACTCCATGGCCATTTCTCTGAAGAAGAAGTAAATGTGTGGTCCCCACTCCACAGCGCTGACGAAGTAAGGCTCTGTGAACAAAGACACAAAATCATCATCACACGCTCAGCAGGGAAAAAACAAGTGGAATATAATGGCTGTGGTGTTCATAGTATTTTCAGGAGCCAGTACCTACATGGAATACTATGTCCCATATACCTTATACACAGGGTGTCCCAAAACAATTGACATCATTTCGTAGTCTAATAACAGCCAATTCTCCCTCAAATGATCTCACATTTTAACAAAATGTGTAAAAACTAACCAAGTATAATTTTTAATGTGTTTTTTTCAGGTTGAAGAACGGCGTCCACTAGAAATGAAAAGGCGTTGTGTGTGTTAGAATATGCTCGAACACAGTCAAACAAAAGTGTGCAGCAGCATTTTTGAGAAAATTCAATAAAAATGCACCAACTGGAAAGCAGATTTGGGCACGGCACAAAAAATTCAAAGAGGAAGGCTGTCTGTGTGGGACAAAGGGGTCTGGACGACCACCAGTATCGGAAGATATTACATTTGTGAAGCTGTGAAATCGGTTATAAAATCTACATCCCTCTGAATTTCTTGTTTGAATTTTGATAAATAAATCTTGTACTGTTCAACATGAAGCCTATTTCATTTTGTTTGCCAGGACATGTAGTTAATCAGATATTCACATCTCAAATGATGTCAAATTTTTTGGGATACCCTGTATATATGTAAATATCTATATAGAATACTAGAATGTCCTGTATGCATTATATATATGTAAGAATCTATATAGAACAATAAAATGTTCCATATGTTTATATATATGTAAGTATCTATATAGAATAATAAAATGTCCCGTATGTATTTTATAAATCTGTAACATCTATACAGAACAATTAAATGTCCCATTTGTATTATATATATGTAATTCTCTATATAGAACAATAAAATGGCCCATTTGTATTTTATGTATATGTAATTCTCTATATAGAACAAAAAAAAATGGCCCATATGTTTTATATATATGTATATATATCTATATAGAACAATAAAATGGCCTTAAATAGAATTTGTTTCACATGTATGTACGTATCTATACATATGAAAGCATCTACTTGGAATAATAATAACTCCCTATGGTTCTTATATACAAACTTAGCTCTGAAAAAGTGGGGACAGTGTGGGAAATGACAATAAACCAGGAAGCAGTGATTAATAAATCCTATTTGATCTGTATTAATTTGAAAACAGTGTAAAAAGTCTTTTTCTCTGATTTTCCTACAAAACTGGGATATTTCTGTCCTGAAAAATGTATGAATACAAACAGGCACACACACACACTGCCCTGCTGATTGTGTAGAAGCACACACTGTGTACGATGTTTATCACTGTCCCACCTCTGAACCACTTGGAGTCGTGTTTGACGGTGCGGAGAGCAGGACTGTCCCCCAAACTCCTGTAGATCACCGCATCTATGGCCAGGAAATCGGTCACTGTGGCAGTGAAGAGGTTTCCATCTGCAGAAACAATACATATATGTACATCTATATATATATAAATATATCTATACACAAACACACAAGCTGTTAATCTGTTACAGGAAACGCCATACAGAGAAAATTTATGGATTTAATAAACTCCTACTGCTCCTACAATATATCCTTAACTTATTACATCATATTTCTTTCCACTGCAGTGTGTGAGCCTCTAACGCAGCGCTCAGGGCTTAGCATGTGTATATGATTACAGCCGGAGACAGACATAAATACTGTCCGTGAACGAGCGTGTAATTAAGACAGATAATTGACGAGGAGCTCAGAGGCGCTTTAACAAAGAAATCTCTATATATGCTTCCAGTAATCAGCAGCAGTCATTTCCTGCGGGGTGTTATTGTGTAATTCACGGAAAGCTGGAGACCACGGCGGGACAGGAGTGGACAAACACGCTGAAAAGTGGAAGACAGGCAGGCTGTGTCCAGCACTCCTCCACAGCTCCCTCTCTGGGCTCTGAATAGCCTTAATAGTCCTTGGCGAACAGTCGTTTGTCTGTGTCATTTTCATTTTCTCAGTGTGATCAGAGGCGACGACAAAGTGGACGACAGGAGGAAGCTTGTTTTGATTTTTTATCATTTTGTGTTATTTATATATACGTATACATCATTTACAGTTAAATAACATATGAAGTATATGAAGTTAATGTAATGAGATCTTTGGAAGTTATTTTGGACACAATGAAAAGGACAGATTTTCAAATATTATAAAAAATAAACAAAAAACAAATTGAGGTTTTGTTCCGACAGCAAACACATTTGGAACAGAAATGAACAGAATAAACATTATCGCCCAATTTGCTTTGGTCTCAGTTCACATCCAATGTCTGATTCAGATTATAATTGTGATCGTGATTTTTTTTCTGATTCTGATTCTAATTCTGATTTAGACTTAGATTTGAATTCAGATTATAATTGTGATTGTGATTTTTTTTTCTGATTCTAATTCTGATTTAGACTTAGATTTGAATTCAGATTGTAATTGTGACTCATTCAAATTCTAATTCTTTCATTCTAACTGTAATTTATTTTGATATTGATTCTAATTCTAATTTTCGTTTTTTTTTCTGAATGTGATTTTTTTCTCAGATTTAAACTTTAGACTTAAATTTGAATTCCGATTGCAATTGTGACTCATTCTAGCTCTAATTCTCTTATTCTAATTGCATTGTACAAATTCTGATACTGATTCTAATTCTAATTAGGATTCTGATTCTTCTTTATTGTGATTTTTTCTGATGCAGATTTTTCTAAATCTAAGTCAGATTCTGATTCTAATTCTGATTTAGACTCGGATTCAAATTCAGACTGTAATTGTGACTCATTCTAATTCTAATTTTCTCATACAAACTGTAATTTTGATACTGATGATAATTCTAATTATTCTGATTCTTTTATATTTTGTTTTTTTCTGATTGATTTTCTGATTCTAACATACATTCCAACTTTGATTCTTATTCAGATTCCAAATCTAATTGTAGTTCTTATTCAGATTCTGATTCTAATCGCAATTCTGATTTTGATTTTAATTGTGACTGTTATTCAGACTGCAACTGCAATTCAGACTCTGATTCTAAGGGTGCTACTGATTCTTTTTCTGATTCTAAATTTGATTCTATTTCTGATTCTTATTCTAATTCTGATTTTGATTCTAGTTCTGATTCCAATTGTGTTTCTGATTCTAATCATAATTTTGATTCTGATTCTTTTTTATTTTGATTCTTTTTCTGATTCTGATGCTACTTACCTGCAAACAGAGCCACGTTGGCATGTTTGGGGTCATAAGGGCAGCGAGCCATCCCACTGACCGTCTCACCCACCATCTCCAGAGTGTCTCCCTGCACACACACAAACACACACACACACACACACACACACAGTGTGGTATTAAGGAGAGGTCAGTAAAGAGCTGCTCTGGCTCACAGTCACTAAACCGTAGGAGGACAACTGAACAAAAACATTCACTCTGCTGTAAAAGGTACAGCTGGCTGATCTGAGACAGAATCAGAGAGAGAGAGATGGTGGATTCAGAGAGAGAGCGAGAGAGAGAGGGAGAGAGAGAGGGAAGAGAAGAGGAATAGAAAGAAAGAATGAAAGAGAGACACAAACGCACACACATTCACTAAAACATCCACGGGCCATTCCCGCTGCAGTTACTCGACTCGTTTGAAGTTTGAGCTGATGAGAAATAATGATTTGCTGTCGTTCCATTAAAACTAACTCAAAATAAACTCCTGCTCTTTCTCTCTCTCTGTCTCTCTCTCTCTCGCTCTCTCTTTTTAGTTCCCTTTTCTTCTCAGTCTCCTTTTCCTCCGCTCTCTCTTTCTGTCTCTATCCACACTTCCTCTCTCTTTCCTCTTCTCATTTATCTATCTTTATATCTCTCTTCCCCTTTCCTCCTCCTCTCTCTCTCCTTCCTCCTCTCCCCATTCCCTCCTCTTTCTAGGTCTCTCTCTTTTTTCTCATTCTGTCATTTTTCTCTTTTCCTCTCACTTTCCCTTTCCTCTTCCCATCTGCCTTCTTCCTCACCCTGTTCCTCTCTCTCAATCCCCTCTTCCTCTCTCTCTTTCCTCTTCTTACCTATCTCTCTTTATATCGCTCTTCCTCTTAACTCTTTCTCTATCTCTTTCTCCTCTTCCACTCTTTCTTTTCTCTTCTCACCTATCTTTATATCTCTATCCTTTCCTTCTTTCTCTCCCCCTCCCTTCATTTTCCTCTCTCTCTTTCTCTCTTCCACTCTCTTCTCTCCTTATCCCTGTTTCTTTCTCTCTCTCTCTCTCTCCCTCTCTCTCTTACTCTCTCCTCCTCCTCTGTCTCTCTCCTGCATTCCCCCTCTTTCTCTCTCTCCTTCCTCCTCTCCCTTTCCTCTTTCTTTCTGTCTCTCTCTTCCTCTTTTTTCTGTCATTTCTCTCTCTTTTCCTCTCTTACTGTTCTTCTTCCCATCTCTCTCTCGCTTTTTCTTTCTCTCTCTCCGTCTCTTTCTTTCTTCTTCACCTCTCACCCCTCCTCTAACTTTTTCTTTCTCTACTTTTTCTTCTCTTCTTCTCACTCTTTTCCTCTCCCTCTCTCTCTCTGTCTCTCTCTCTCACTCATACAGGTGTAATGTCTCATTAGCAGTGTTTGCTAATGCTCTCTGTGTTCTATCACTTTGTCTCCATGGTGACAGACTAAACGACTCGCTCTCTTCCTCATCCTCCTCGCACTCCTCTCTTTTTCACTAACTTTTGTTTTCAGCGCTCTGTAATGAAGCAGCTGACAGGAACGAGGGGAACCGGCAGAGCGGATGATTAATATTTCTGTCTTTATGTCTCTTTATTTATTTATTAATTTATTTGTTGTCTATTTGTCAGGGTTTTTTTATCATTAGTGTAATTGGAGCGGCGGAGGACGCTGGGATACGGCTCAGGTGTGATGTTTCTGGATGGAAGATGAAAGCCGACGCTGCGGGAGGAATTGTAAGCGATCGCGGCGTCTATTCATGTGACGCGAGCTTTCAGCACGAGAGAAACACTCCAGACAGATAAAAGACACCCAGCACACAAACACCTGCACACCCACACGCAAATAAACCGAGAACGACGACACGACTGGGAAAGGAAAACGGCTTTTAAAGCCACTGTTTGGCCTTTAAAACGTTGTTTTTGTTACAAATACTTTTTCCCTAAAATAATATCAGAGGCACTTTACAGATCACTAATATGTGGGTGGTGATTAGAGGCTGCACGACTTCAGATTTTTCGACAGAGAATGTGTGCACTCAATAGTCTGATCATAATCAGATTTCTGCAGTTATCTGATTATTCAAATGATCATGTAAACAGCACACTCTGATTTCCTACATCGCAGCAAGGTCTAAAAATCCGTTTAAGAAATCTGATAAAGAGGCTGGATTTTAGCTCAGTAATCAGATTTCTCAGTGCATGTAAACTCTTACTCTGATTTCTTTCGGATTTCTCAGTCTGCACATGTGCGAGAACAGACGGTGGTACCGGAAATAAGCAAGGAGCGTCGCCGTGAGACGCAGCAAAACACTTTTGGAGCCACGCTGAAACCAAAGACATGCCTGATGAAGTGAAGGATTTAAATAATCTTCATTATTTCCTAGATGATGTTTGTTCATATTTTCAGATAAAGTGGTGTGGTGTTTTTTTAAAAAAGCCGCAGCATGAAGTTTGAGTTTTACGTTATGTTTATGTCATTCTTCTATGAGTTTACTGGCTGGTTGTAAAGCAGAAATCTGATTACTGCCCGACTCATGTAGACCTGGAGATTCCACATAATCTGATTACTCAAGAGCATGTAAACGTGTTGATTGTATTACTGACAAAATCTGATTTTCTGCAGTTATCGGATTATTAAGTGCATGTAAACGCACTCAGTGATGCGATCACATAACATCATGAATAAAGCCATGGGAGAAGGGAATGCTTTGCAATAAGCACCTTTAAAACTCAAACTCAAACTCCACAGGTCAGTAGAGCAAGATGTGCCCTTTCCAACAAGCCCCGGATCACACTGCTAACCTTCAGGGAACCGAAGACACCGACCCTGGAACCTTGCAAATTTGTATCCTACTTAGGCGCACCCTAGGTGGCCTTTCCGGAATGCTTACCCACGGCTCAGGTCTGTGGAGCCAGAGGAATTTAGAGCAGCGTGACTCAGTAAAGAGTAACTTACTTCAAACTTCACAGGATTATAGGGCATTATGAGTTTTTAAATTATTTCTCCATCTTTTGTCAGATCCAGTAACAGTACACACTTAAAATTATGGTTCTTTAGTAATGAAAATGGTTCTATATAGAGCCATGAACACACAAAGAACCCTTTGCATGATTAAAGGGTTCTTTGCATCATGAAAGGGTTATTCAGATTGACTTAGAGTGTGTTTCATATGGTTCTATATAGAACCATCTACAGCACATTCTCCATCAATCTGAAGAACCTTTCACGATGCAAAGAACCTTTAATCAAAAAACTGGATATTACCCTCGTAGCTCCAGCGCTAAAACTAAAGAAGTGAGCTTCAGACACAGAACGTCTTGATGGACAACTTTTAGGACAAGCGTAAAATCGGATAAAACTGATTTTAAAAGAGCACAATTAACCTGAATGAATGGAGGGACAGTGTCTGACTAACAGCAGCATCACTTATTTGGCCTATAAAAGGCGAATATAGCCCAGAAAAGCGTCTGTGGCAGAACAGAGAGGGGTTCAGCACACGCTCTGAAAGCAGCAGCGATCAATAACACTTCAATCATTTATACTGATGGCTCCGAGAAAGAGAGGGAGGCGCTCAGCGGGGGCAGACGTGGGGGGAATTTCCTTCAGATTGTGCGTGTATGACAGTGTGTCTGTGTCTGTCAGGTAGAAGAGAAGGCCTAACGATTTCTGGGACGTGTGTAATTTTATATTGATTTGTGTTTAATAAAACTGTCATGCTTGCTGTATTTAGAGCTGAACTGAAGGTCTTAGATTATCTGCCAACATAACTAGAAGGAGACAAAAGAATTATCCAATCACAGTTTCATTTACAGTGAGTTTGTGAGAAAAAACACAGTCCTTCTGGACGTTCTAGACATGCCAATGACTGAATACGAGCCGTTGTGATTGTGACTCTTTCTGATTCTGATTTAGACTTAGATTTAGATTCAGATTCAGATTCAGATTGTAATTTTGACTCATTGTAATCCTGTCTTTCCTGTAATTCTGTACCGATCCTAATTCTGATTGCGATTCTGATTCTTTTTTTATTTTGATTTTTTCTGACTCTGATTCTTTTTCTAATTCTAATTCTGATTCTAAATTTGATTCTAATTTAGTTTCTAATTCCAATTGCAATTCTGATTCTAATTCTAATTCAGATTCTGATTTTAATTGTGTTTCTGATTCTGATTTTGATTCTAATTGTGATTGTGACTATGACTCTCTTTCTGATTCTGATTCTAATTCTGATTTAGACTTGGTTTCAAATTCAGATTGTGATTTTGACTAATAACTGATAATTCTAATTCTCTCATTCTAACTGTATTTTTGACATGGATCCTAATTCTGATTCTGATTCTGATTGTAAATTTGATTCCAATTCAGATTCTTAATTTCCTAATTTTATACTGATCCTAATGCTAATTAAGATTCTGTTTTTTTATTTAGCTTTTTTTGTGTTTCTGATTGTTTTTCTAATTCTAATTCAGATTCTGATTTTAATTGTGTTTCTGATTGTTTTTCTAATTCTAATTCAGATTCTGATTTTAATTGCGTTTCTGATTCTGATTTTGATTCTGATTGTGATTGTGACTATGACTCTCTTTCTGATTCTGATTCTAATTCTGATTAGACTTAGATCCAAATTCAGATTGTGATTTTGACTCAGACTAATTCGAATTCTCTCATTCTAACTGTATTTTTGACACGGATCCTAATTCTAATTATGATTCTGACTCTTTTTTATATTTTTTTCTGATTTTGATTCTTTTTCTGATTCTAATTCTGATTCTCATTCAGATTTAGATTTTAACTGCAATTCTGATTCTCATTCTAATTCAGATTCTGATTCTCATTCTAATTGTGACTGTAATTGTGTTCCAATTCTGATTCAGAGTCTGGTTTTAATTGTGTTTCTGATCATTTTTATTTAATAGAATTGTCATGCTTGCTGTATGTAGAGCTGAACAGGGGGCCTTACACGTTAGACTAACTACCAACATGGTTAGGAAGAGTCAGAGGAATCAATCACGTTCTGATTTACAGTGAGTTTGAGACCAACAAAAGGCCTTCTGGAAGCAGGTTTAGGTCAGTTGTTAGGAATGGAAAACAGCAGTGGCAGCTATATGACAGGACTCTTTAATGAAAGAGTCACTGTAAAACTGATATATACAGGCTCAAATATATGTTCATGTCTGTTACAAGCTTCAGATAAAACACATGGAATCTAGAATGACCATTAAATTGCACCAGCCTTAGCTTAGTGCTAACTAAAGTATTATAAATCCCATAGAGAGGGTAGAAATTAGCATTATAGTAGATGTGGGCTTTTTCTCATTTTTTTAAATAAGTTTTAATATCTATGGCCCAAATTGAAGGCCACGCTCTAGCAGTCTCAGGTTCAGCCCTGTGCATAAGAATGTATGAGTGTGTATAAGTGTCTATAAACACTCACGGTGTAGTTTGCGCAGAGTGGGTTGAAGGCGTTTGTCCCGCAGACGAAGAGTCCGCCCTGCCGACTCAGCAAAACCTTGATGTAGTTTCGACACTCGTCCTGAAAATGACAACAAAAAACACACATCAGCTGAAACAGCCACACTCACAAATGTTGGTTGCTAGCTACTGTTGCTAAGTTGGACAAGCTTTACAGAACACTGATAAAATGCCATTCAACCTAATGAGAAACTGTAGAACAGACTCAGTTTATATCACAATACCTACATTTAGAGTCGGTTATTCATTCAGCCTAATGAGAAACTGTAGAACAGACTCAGTTTATATCACAATACCTACATTTAGAGCCAGTTATTCATTCAACCTAACAAAAAACTGTAGAACAGACTCAGTTTATATCACAATACCTACATTTAGAGTCGGTTATTCATTCAGTCTAATGAGAAACTGTAGAACAGACTCAGTTTATATCACAATACCTACATTTAGAGTCAGTTATTCATTCAGCCTAATGAGAAACTGTAGAACAGACTCGGTTTATATCACAATACCTACATTTAGAGTCAGTTATTCATTCAGCCTAATGAGAAACTGTAGAACAGACTCAGTTTATATCAC
>NW_023494793.1:42430562-42533062 GCF_904425465.1 Colossoma macropomum
CATTATGGGTGAAGCACGGTGTTTATGATTTGAAGTGACTGAATAAAAGTGTTAAAAATCAACTCTCTCTCTCTTTCTCTTCCATTTCTCTCTCTCTTTCCTCCATTTCTCTCTCTCCTACTATCTCTCTTTCTCCTCCATTTCTCTCTCTTCTACTCTCTCTTTCCTCCATTTCTCTCTCCTACTATCTCTTTCTCCTCCATTTCTCTCTCTCGTACTCTCTCTCTTTCCTGTTTCTCTCTCTCCTACTCTCTCTCTCTCCTCCATTTCTCTCTCTTCTACTCTCTCTTTCCTCCATTTCTCTCTCCTACTATCTTTCTCCTCCATTTCTCTCTCTCCTACTCTCTCTCTTTCCTCTGTTTCTCTCTCTCCTACTCTCTCTCTCTTTCCTCCATTTCTCTCTCTTCTACTCTCTCTTTCCTCCATTTCTCTCTCTCCTACTCTCTCTCTTTCCTCCATTTCTCTTTCTCCTACTATTTCTTTCTTTCCTCCATTTCTCTCTTCTACTCTCTCTCTCTCCTCCATTTCTCTCTTCTACTCTCTCTTTCCTCCATGTCTCTTTCTCCTACTATCTCTCTCTTTCCTCCATTTCTCTCTTCTACTCTCTCTCTTTCCTCCATTTCTCTCTCTCCTACTACCTCTCTTTCTCCTCCATTTCTCTCTTCTACTCTCTCTTTCCTCCATTTCTCTCTTCAACACTTTCTTCCTCTTTCCTCCACTCTCTTTCATCCATTTCTATCTCTCCAGCTCTCTTACTCCACCTCTCTCTCTCTTTCCTCCCCTTCTGTCTCTCCATCTCCCTCTCTCTCTTCTACTCTCTCCATTTTCTCCCTTTGTCTCTATCTCTCTCCACCTCTCTCTTCTCCATTTCTCCTTCTCTCTCTTCTTGTTTCTGTCTCTCTCTCTCTCAAAAACACATGCAATCTCTCTCTCCTTCAGTTAAATTAGATTTTTTGCTCTCTGTATTTTGTTTACATTGTGACTCAGCTTTCCTAATATTCCTCTACAGCAATGATTATTATTATTATTATTATTATTATTATTACTATAAAACATAATCCATAACATACATCTCTCTCCTCTTTCTATTTCTGTCTCCTCCTGTCATTATCTCCCCTTCTCTCATTCTTTCTCTCGCTTTCTGCTCTCTACTTTTCATTCCCCTCTCTCTGCCCTTCTTTCTCCCTATCCTCTCTTATTTTTTTTTCTCTCTCTTCTTTTCTCTCTCTCAGTTCTTCTTTCCTCTCGCTTATTATCTTTCTCTCTCCTTTTCTCTTCATCTCTCCATTTTTCTGCTCCTGTCTCATTGTTCTCTTCTTTTATCATCTTTAGAGGTCTCTTTATCATTCCTTTCTTCTCTCTCTCCCCTTTTTCTTACTTATCCCTCTTTCCTGTTCTCATTCTTCCTCATTCATTCTTTTTCACGCTCCCTCAGTGCTTCCCTCCTCCCATTCTCTCTTTCTCTCTGCTCTGTTCTCCAGTCTGCAGGTCTAATCAGACACAGTGCCACCTGTGCAGAGTGTGTGTGTGATTGTGTGTGTGTGTGTGTGTGAGAGTGTGTGTGTGTGATTGTGTGTGTGTGTGTGTGTGAGAGAGTATGTGTGTGTGAGTGTGTGTAAAAGTGTTAAAAGCACTGAATTATTTATGTTTAAACTCAGATCAGTTACCCCACAACCTGCTCTGTCTGTCTGTGAATGAGCTCCATATAAACATCCTCTCTCTCTTTCTCTCTCTCTCTATCACTCTCTCACTCTCTCTGTCTCTTTCACTCTCTCTGTCTCTCACAACCACAAATAACAAATAACAAAAACAACAAAGAGACTAAAAAATATGCAAATAAAATAAAACACAACCTTCATCCTACAGCAGGTCTACACTCTTAAAAAGATGGTTCTTCAAGCGTTCTTTGGAAAAGACAATGGTTCAAACACTTAAAGAACCCTTTGCATTGTGAAATGGTTCTTCAGGAGAGTGTGTTGCATATAGAACCTTTTAAAAAATGGTTCTATATAACACCAAAAAGCGTTCTGCTACTGTTAAGATTTCAAGCTTGTATACAATAGCAGAACCATTTTTTCCTTAAAAGGTTCTATGTAGAACCATATTCAGCACATTTTCCATCAGTCTGAAGAACCGTTTCACCATGCAAAGCACCCTTAAAGCATTAAATGGTTCTAAAGAGAATCATTCCCTTTCCTAAAGAACGCCTGAAGAACATTTTTTAGAGTGTACTCTACGATCAATTTTATTTTAGAGATATTGTTATCATCTGTAGCGATTGCAGTAAAAGTATCCTGAGAATAGGGGGCGCTGCAGCACTCGGCGGACCCCCGGCTCCCCACCCTTAACCACAGCGCAGAGACTAACACTCCTCACAGCGTTTCGGTGCGATCATTGTTATTGTTGTCATTGTTTTCAGGTGTAAACAAGCCAGCATGTCCTCAATTAGCACCGTTAACCAGAGCAGCTCCTGCGAGCCTCCCTCTCTCGCTCGCTCGCTCACGCCACAGCGATGCAGCACCCTGACTCCACCGCAGGCTCGCATTTCAGCTGCGACGGAAAAATATGCAAATTCACTTAAAAGAAGAAAGAAATAAAGGAAAATGTGCACAATGAACAACAAAGGAAGCAGCAGCGACCTGCACTGGAGAAGGAATCTCTCTCTCTCTCTCTAAGTCTCTCTCTTTGTCACTCTCTCTTTGTCCCCTCTCTCTCTATTTCCTCTTTCTCTCTCTCCCTCTGTCTCTCTCTCTCTCTCACTCTCTATCTCTCTTCTCTCTCTCTCTTACTCTCTCTAGCTGTCTCTCTCACCACCTTTTGCTGTCTCTGTCTTTCTCCTCTCTCTATTTCTCTCTCTCTCTCTCTCTCTCTCTCTTCTCTCTCTCCTTCTTTCCCCTCCCCCAGTACTTTTTCCTTTCTTTGTCTTTATTTCACTTAATTCTGTTGATACAGTTCACTGTCTTTATTTATTTTTGGATATTGAGTCAAATAAATAACTAAAAACACAGTTATTGTGTTTTTATTTATTTATGATTTATTATAATGATATATTGTTATGATATAACACTCCTGTGTTTTTTTTGTAATATGACCTAGCATTTTAATATTCCTGTAAAGCACTTCATAAACTTATTTATTATTATACAACAATACATGAAAATATATATAATACATATAAATATATATAATAATATATATTATTGTTATTATTAATATTATTATTATTATTATTATCTTCTCTATCTCCCTCCTTTCCACTTACCTGACTTTCTCTGTGTGTGTGTGTATATATATATATATATACACACACACACACACGAGCGAGACAGAGAAAGTATATATATATATATATCACACGAGAAATATATATATATATATATATATATATTCTCTTTTCCTCCTCTCTCTCTCTCTCTGTACTTTCTCTTTTCTTTGTCTTTGTTTCACGTTTATTCTGTTGCTACAATTTACTGTCTTTATGTATTTATATTTTGAGTGTTATTCTGAGAGTCAAAGTCTTCCCGTGTTTTTATTTATTTATTATTACTGCCCCTGTGTTTTGTCTGTGTTGTGACCTAGCTGTATAATCTTCCTGTAAAGCACTTCATAAACTAAAGTTAATACATAAAGCATTATTATTACTATGTAATAATACATAAGAATGATTATTATTGTCATTATTATCATCAATAACACATGCCTTCTCACTGTCCCTTCTTTCTACTTCTCTCTCTCTCTCTCTCTCTCTGTTCTCGCAGTAATAAATGCGTCTGCTGGAAATTACACCGCGTCATTATGGGTAAAACAATCTGGCTGAGTGCTGCTCAGACTAAAGCCTGTTTAAAAGTCGGTGTGGAAGCTCCTTTGTTTGGACGCTGGACGTGCCCTTGCATTTGGCATTGAGCCAACTAGTGGGAAACCTGATGTGAACGCGTGACGAGAACGACAAAGACGAGAGGGACGAGTGCGGGAATTTCTCATCCAATTACGGCTGTGTGTGCGTGTGCTGTGTGGTCAGCCGTGCAGAAACATTTAATTACTAGAAACCCAATTAGGCTGGTGGCAAATATATCAGCAGTGACTAAATACACACAGAGGACTGCAGGGGACCAGCACGCCAGCGGGAGTGTGTGTGTGCGGGTGTGTGGGTGTGTGTGTGGGTGTGTGTGTGTGTGTGTGTGACTTAGAGGTAGGGATGCACGAGTGCTCTTTTATTAACACCGCAGCAGGGAAACCTGTCGCTCAGCGCTAACAAATACAGGTTTCGTCTAGGACTACTCAGTCTGTTCATGATACACACTACAGACCCACCTTCTACCCCACAGCACAACAAGGCACATATGTAACACAGCTGCTGTTCATTAAACTAGCTACACAACTTATTTACAATTAAAGTCCTCACTGCTGCCACAGTGGTATCCAAATTGCTCCGCATGGCCACGCCTCACATGCACCCATGACCAAACAAGCTGGTAGTGGAACACTATTTACACCGATCAGGCATAACATTATGACCACCTCCTTGTTTCTACACTCATTGTCCATTTTATCAGCTCCACTTACTATATAGGTGCACTTTGTAGTTCTACAGTTACAGACTGTAGTCCATCTGTTTCTCTGCATACTTTATTAGCCCCCTTTTACCCTGTTCTTCAGTGGTCAGGACCCCCATGGACCCTCACAGAGCAGGTACTATATGGGTGGTGGATCATTCTCAGCACTGCAGTAACACTGACGTGGTGATGGTGTGTTAGTGTGTGTTGTGCTGGTCTGAGCGGATCAGACACAGCAGTGCTGCTGGAGTTTTTAAACACCTCAGTGTCTCTGCTGGACTGAGAATAGTCCACCAACCAAAAATATCCAGCCAACAGCGTCCCGTGGGCAGCGTCCTGCGACCATTGATGAAGGACTAGAGGATGACCAACACAAACTGTGCAGCAGCAGATGAGCTATCGGGCCATAGTGGGACACTACAGTATGTTTCATAGTTTTGATCCTCAGGTCTCTTTTGGCAACAGTCTCTGTAGCACAGCGACAATCACATCCGAGGAGCTCACTTGTGGAGTTTTACTTACAAAGTCTTTTGTTTGGCTGGTCTAGCTGTACATAAACATCTTCTAAAGCCAGACATACACTGTGCGAACTTAGAAACCTTGTTCTTTGATGAGTCACACTTAAAGTTTGAATAGTCCGTTGTGTACTAAGCCTATGGTTTATATGTTCACACTGTAGATGCCAATGGAAGGACAAAATAGTTTCTCTACAACCTTTCTTGTTAGCCTTGTGTCTTCACCTGTACTGGGGAAGTGGTGTGTTTGTGTCTGTGTTTTCAAATGGGCTAAAATCACACAGTGCGCTCCTGGAGGGAAAGTTGGTGTTTCTAAAAAAGTGGCCAGAGAGTGGAAGTACAAGGTAGGTGTTTCCAGTAAAATGGCCAGAGAGTGGAAGTATAAGATAGATGTTTCCAATAAAGTGGCCAGAGAGTGGAAGTACAAGGTAGGCATTTCTAATAAAGAGGCCAGTGAGTGGAAACACAAGGTAGGTGTTTCTAATAAAGTGGTCAGTGAGTGGAACTACAAGGTAGGTGTTTCCAGTAAAGTGGCCAGAGAGTGGAAGTATAAGGTAGACGTTTCCAATAAAGTGGCCAGAGAATGGAAGTATAAGGTAGATGTTTCTGATAAAGTGGCCAGTGAGTGGAAGTAGAAGGTAGATGTTTCTAATAAAGTGGCCAGAGAGTGGAAGTATAAGGTAGGTGTTTCAAATAAAGTGGCCAGTGAGTGGAACTACAAGGTAGATGTTTCCAATAAAGAGGCCAGAGAGTGGAAGTATAAGGTAGATGTTTCCAGTAAAGTGGCCAGAGAGTGGAAGTACAAGGTAGGCGTTTCTAATAAAGTGGCCAGAGAATGGAAGTATAAGGTAGATGTTTCCAATAAAGTGGCCAGAGAGTGGACGTATAAGGTAGATGTTTCCAGTAAAGTGGCCAGAGAGTGGACATATAAGGTAGATGTTTCCAGTAAAGTGGCCAGAGAGTGGACGTATAAGGTAGGTGCTGTAATAAAGTTTTCTACTTTCTCTCTTTTCTATCTCCCTTTCTGTAACTCAGTCCTGCTATCTTCCTCCCCTGAGGGTGAACAGGTGGGGCAGTCTCTCTGTCACTCTTTCTGCTCTCATCTGTCTCCTCACCCGTCTTACTCACTGTGCTTTTGTCTAACTCACATTTAGCTCACGTCGAACTCTCACAGATAAAGCCATATGCAGTGTCAGGTGTGAGTGTGGGTGTTAAATATCTCTCTTTTTCTCTCCTGTTACTCTTTTTCATGTCCTAGAGGGGATTATCTAATTCATCCCTCGCTCTTTCCCTCTCACAGCTTTCAGTAAAAACCCAGACAGAAAAAAGCCCCTGCAGAAGAAGAAGCATAAAAGAAACGGGCGTGTGAAAGATACGGTACTCGAGTGTGTGTGTGTGTGTGTGTGTGTGTGTGTGTGTGTGTGTGTGTGTGTGTGTGTGTGTGTGAGAGTGTGTGTGAGTGTGTGTGTGTGTGTGTGTGTGTGTGTGGTGTGTGTGTGTGTGTGTGTTCTCTTACCTCATGTTTGCCCTTCATCCTACAGATCCTGATATCATTCCTGTTGGACTCCCACGTCCTCTTCTGCACCACACAGACAGACAGACTGGTCAGTCATACTGTACAGCTAACTTTCCTCATAATTATCTCTTCCACTCTAACATTAATACCACACTAACATTAATACCACACTAACTTTACTGCCACTCTAAATTTACTACCACATTAACTCTACACCCACTCTACCTTTACTACCACATTAACTATACACCAACTCTACCTTTACTACCACATTAATTCTACACCAACTCTAACTTTACTACCACATTAACTCTAGACCAACTCTACCTTTACTACCACATTAACTCTACACCAACTCTAACTTTACTACCACATTAACTCTACACCCACTCTAACTTTACTACCACATTAACTCTACACCCACTCTAACTTTACTACCAAATTAACTCTACACCAACTCTACCTTTACTACCACATTAACTATACACCAACTCTACCTTTACTACCACATTAACTATACACCAACTCTACCTTTACTACCACATTAATTCTACACCAACTCTAACTTTACTACCACATTAACTATACACCAACTCTACCTTTACTACCACATTAATTCTACACCAACTCTAACTTTACTACCACATTAACTCTAGACCAACTCTACCTTTACTACCACATTAACTCTACACCAACTCTAACTTTACTACCACATTAACTCTACACCCACTCTAACTTTACTACCACATTAACTCTACACCCACTCTAACTTTACTACCAAATTAACTCTACACCAACTCTAACTTTACTACCACATTAACTCTACACCCACTCTAACTTTACTACCACATTAACTCTACACCAACTCTACCTTTACTACATTAACTCTACACCCACTCTAAATTTACTACCACATTAACTCTACACCAACTCTAACTTTACTATCACACTAACTCTACACCAACTCTACCTTTACTACCACTCTAACATTTCTACCACTAACTTACCTACCACATTAACTCTACACCCACTCTAAATTTACTACCACATTAACTCTACACCCACTCTAACTTTACTAGCACATTAACTCTACACCCACTCTAACTTTACTACCACATTAACTCTACACCAACTCTACCTTTACTACCACATTAACTCTACACCCACTCTAAATTTACTACCACATTAACTCTACACCAACTCTACCTTTACTACCACATTAACTCTACACCCACTCAAACTTTACTACCACATTGACTCTACACCAACTCTAACTTTACTACCACATTAACTCTACACCAACTCTACCTTTACTACCACATTAACTCTACACCAACTCTACCTTTACTACCACTCTAACATTTCTACCACTAACTTACCTACCACATTAACTCTACACCAACTCTAACTTTACTACCACATTAACTCTACACTAACTCTAACTTTACTACCACTCTAACATTTCTACCACTAAATTTACTACCACATTAACTCTACACCAACTCTAACTTTACTATCACACTAACTCTACACCCACTCTACCTTTACTACCACATTAACTCTACACCCACTCTAACTTTACTACCACATTAACTCTACACCAACTCTAACTTTACTACCACACTAACTCTACACCAACTCTACCTTTACTACCACTCTAACATTTCTACCACTAACTTACCTACCACATTAACTCTACACCCACTCTAAATTTACTACCACATTAACTCTACACCCACTCTAACTTTACTACCACATTAACTCTACACCCACTCTAAATTTACTACCACATTAACTCTACACCAACTCTACCTTTACTACCACATTAACTCTACACCCACTCTAACTTTACTACCACATTGACTCTACACCAACTCTAACTTTACTACCACATTAACTCTACACCAACTCTACCTTTACTACCACATTAACTCTACACCAACTCTACCTTTACTACCACTCTAACATTTCTACCACTAACTTACCTACCACATTAACTCTACACCAACTCTAACTTTACTACCACATTAACTCTTCACCAACTCTAACTTCACTACCACTCTAACATTTCTACCACTAACTTTACTACCACATTAACTCTACACCCACTCTAACTTTACTACCACATTAACTCTACACCAACTCTAACTTTACTACCACTCTAATTTTAATACCACTCTAACTTTACTACCACTCTAAGTTTACTACCACATTAACTCTACACCAACTCTAACTTTACTACCACATTAACTCTACACTAACTCTAACTTTACTACCACTCTAAGTTTACTACCACATTAACTCTACACCCACTCTAAATTTACTACCACTCTAACTTAACTACCACATTAACTCTACACCAACTCTAACTTTACTACCACTCTAACTTTACTACATTAACTCTACACCCACTCTAACATTTCTGCCACTCTAACTTAATTACCACATTAACTCTACCCCAACTCTAACTTTACTACCACTCTAACTTTACTACCACATTAACTCTACACTAACTCTAACTTTACTACCACTCTAACTTTACCACATTAACTCTACACCAACTCTAACTTTACTACCACATTAACTCTACACTAACTCTAACTTTACTACCACTCTAACTTTACTACATTAACTCTACACCCACTCTAACATTGCTGCCACTCTAACTTAATTACCACATTAACTCTACCCCAACTCTAACTTTACTACCACTCTAACTTTACTACCACATTAACTCTACACCAACTCTAACTTTACTACCACTCTAACTTTACTACCACATTAACTCTACCCCAACTCTAACTTTACTACCACTCTAACTTTACTACCACATTAACTCTACACTAACTCTAACTTTACTACCACTCTAACTTTACCACATTAACTCTACACCAACTCTAACTTTACTACCACTCTAACTTTACTATCACATTAACTCTACACCCACTTTCTTTTAATTTTACTATAATTTTAAATTTGCTCCCACTTTAACTCAATTTACTCCTACTTTAACTCCCAATCCCTCTTTAACTTTACTATGACTTTAACTTTACTCCTTTTTCAACGTTACTCACTTTAATATGCACAGATTTTACTTCCATATTATTATACTCCAATTAGTCTCATGCTAACTTTACTCTAACTTTGTTCCCACATTACTCTAACTTTACTTTAAACCCCACCTTATTCTATTTTACTGTAACTTCACTCCCACTTTACCTCCATGTCCACTTTTCTCTAAATTCACTCACACTTTACTGTACCTTCGTGTCAAATAATTTTAGCTTCACTGTGACTTCACTCTAAATTTTCTCTCTTTTTAGTGTCATGTTGCTCTCACTTTAATCCCACTTTACTCGCACTATATTCTAATGCCTGCAGTTTATCTTACCTTACTGTAGAACATCTCGTCTCCCACCACATTGTCCAGCTCCACACGGAAAAGGTCATCCCTGACACACACAGAAAGACAACAACTTAGTGAATAACAAAAATACGTATATATATATATATATATATATATATATATATATATATATAGTTTTTATTTGCATTATTTGTGTTATATTTGTCTTGATGATCATTTTTAATCTTTTAGTCACATCTTTAACCAATAAAGTGATTCTGATATGACATTTTGGGCTCGACTGGGAGCAACTGAGATTATATATCACATCAAATTAGTGCCACATCTTCAGCTGTGGATCTGACCCACATCAAAATGACACCAATTTAAAACTAACACATATAACATGGCCCTCAGTTGTTACAGAAACACTTCATTGTGTTCTTCCTGATCTATCACAGCTGACCCAGCTCCCAGAGTGCTTTATTATTAGCTGACCAGTTAAATTAAAGAGTGCTGGGCTCTAAGCCGTCACAACAAATCAGCAGCCACATGAAAAAGATCTGTTTTGATGGACCGTCGGTGCATATGTCTTAGAAAACGGCTACATCCTGAGTGGTTTGGCCTTGTCATTGACCGAAAATGAAACAAGCCCTCTAATTCATGCACAAGCTACCAAAAGGCCAATTCTGGAGTGTCCAGCTAGACCTCGTTACCAAGCAATTCAGCCAAGCTGCAGAGAAATCAGGCTAATGAGCTGCCAATCCACCAGCTTTGTTCATAAACACTCTAACAAGACACATAGCAAATGTGAACTAGAGTGCAAACAAATGTCCACTTCATGTCTGACCGAAGGTAACGGGCAGTCTGAGTATTTGTTATTCCAACGAATTGTTTTTAAAATAAGAGCCGAGTGCACAGCACACAAGTTTATTCGTTATTAAATAAGCAGCAATCCTACAATTTTAACCCTTGGGATGCTACAGCTGGTACTGTGTTTTTGATATGCTAATTAAATGTAATTATGTAGACGTAAAGAATTACATGTAATTAATTACACTTTAGAGGTGGACGCTTTTAGAGGTGGACGTCTGGTTCCTATCACCACCACTGTGAACAATTCTGACTCTGTAAGTTTCTCTAGAACAGAGCGTTTCACACCAAACCACTCTGAATGACTCTGTTTACATCTTAAACATTAATTAAGCAGAAATGTTGAACATATGGTTGAATTTGAAATATTGGTTTAACCCAGAGGTCACAACTCAAATGTTAAGAAGAGCCATTTTGTCCTTTCAATAAAAATCAAACCACCTTGGGAGCCACAACACTTTATGTCCATTTTACGATCTTGGCTGTAAATATGTCACAGTATGTGCTGATGTTCTAGTATAGGCTAAAAAATATAATATAAACGAAAACACAGACTTACTTTGCTCTGCTTTAAGCTTTAGCTCAGCTATGGCTGCTTTTCTCGCATCTCCAGCAGGAAACTTTTCCACAAAAGCAGAACAGTTTCTTGTAAAATGTCTCTTGATGTTTGACTTTTTAAGAGGCTGAAGTCGCTTCTCATTCACCAGCTTCTTGTTTGAATTTTCCCATTCCACCTTAAATGGTGCCTAAGGCGCCAGAATGTACCTGTTGCACTGTTTAAGTTGGAACAGGAAAATCTGAACAAGAAGCTGGCGAATGAGAATCTTCAGCTTCGTGACTTTTTAGTGTTTGTCAGTTTCTTCTTGCAGATTAAACGTATCAGGAAACCAGCTGGAGTGATTATAAATGCAAATAAGCCCATTCGTCTCTAAATTACTGATATTCATCTTAAATTTCTCTCTTTGCCTTTTCGTTAGCTACTAGCTAGGTGAGATGTGTTGTCTGCGTTGCTATGGTGACCAGCAGTCTGCGCTGATCTTCAGGGTTAAAGGGTGAATCAGCAGTTCTACATTAACTCCAGAGTTTAAGACCATTTATTGTTAAACTGTGTTGAACGATCAGCAGAGCTTTATTTTACTGTAAAGGAGGATTATTTTATTTTTACCTACAAATCTGATTCTGCTGTGGAGCCACAACAGGGCAGTCAAAGAGCCGCATGTTGTTGATCACTGCTTTAATGCCTCTAAAAGCTCCCTCACAGAAAGTTATTACATGAAATGGTTATGAATCCACTGCCTGATGTCTGAGACACTGTTTTATGATAGTTTCGAGGAGATTTTGGCCTTCAAATCCATTCATGGCGGAGAGGTACATGCAGGGTGTTGTGAGGCAAAATAGTCCCCAAAGAAAACTTATTACTTCTGACTTTTCACTATTTTCATCATCAACATTCCATATAAAACTCAGAAGACACGTGTAGGTTCACTGGTGGTTTGGAGTCTATACTTGTGTTGTAGCCATGGCGACCCCTGGTTCCTATCACCACCACTGTGAAGACTTTCAACGATCGAGTTACGCAGAAATTTTGAGAATTCCCCTTTGCAATGTTGATGATCCCTGACTTTCCTGATTCATTAACTCCAGTCTCTTGCTCTGCTGTCTCACTGCTCTTCACTGCAGTAAACTAAGCGCTGGTCTCACAGCACCCACAGTTAAAGCTGGTGGTCTGAGCTGTAATGAGGTCACCACTGGACAAAGCACCGCAGACCCCCACCAACAGAATGAACCCCCCGACTCGTCTCAGCGGACGTCCCGCTCGGCTAACGAGCCTCGCTGTGTCCCGGTGTGACTGGCAGGTCTGCAGTGTGGAGAAGCCGAATTCTCGCCGCTTCGTCTTGTTTGACTCTGAAATGAACACGATCTCCGATTTAATCAGCTCCTCTCACAGACACCCCTGCAGCCTTCGGGCCGGCCCTCTGCGGCCCAGATAATACCCAGCGTTCACTGCTCTCTCTCCCTCCCTCTCTGTCTCTCTCTCTCTCTCTCTACTTCCATCGCTTCCTCTCAGATCCCCCTCTCTCTCTTTCTCTCTCTCTGTTTCCTACTCCCTTTTTTCCTCTCAGATCTCTCTAGTACGTCTCTCTTTCTTCGACCTATCTATCTATCTATCTATCTATCTATCTATCTGTACCTGTCTTTCTGTATTCCATGTCTTTTTCTCTCTCTTCCTTGCCGTTTCTCCTTTGTCTTTCGTCTGTCTCTCTCTTCCTCACCCTCTATCTCACTTACAGCTGTCTCCTTATCTCTCTCTCTCCCATCTCATTCTCTTTCTCACTCTTTCTCTCTTCCTTCCATCTCTCTCTCTTCTGTCTCTCTTCTATATCTGTCTCTCTCTCTTCTATTTCTCTTTCTCTACCCTCGTTCTCTCTCCCATCTCGTTCTCTCTCTTCCTCGCCCTCTCTCTCTCTTGCATCTCTCTCTTTGTCTCGTCCAGCTCTCTCTCTCTCTATCTTCTTTCTCTCTCACAGTTCCAGCTCTCTCTCTCTGCCACTCTCCCATGTCTCTCACTCTCTCCCACCTGTCTTTCTCTCCCTCTCCATCCCTCACTTCAAGCTCTCTTTCAAATTCTTCCATCTCTTTCTCTCTGTCTCAGCTCATTCCCTCTTTCTTCCTGGTGTGTCTCTTTCTCTCCTTTCCCTCTCTTTCTCTGTGGCTGTGGAAGGTAAAGCTGCTCTGTGAGTTACAGTTAAAGTCTTAAACAGCAGCCGAATGAAAAAGCTTATGATTTCAAATCTTATGTAGGGCAGAAAAAGAGCAGCTCAGCGGATCTTCCTGAGAGCTCTCCTCTCTCACTCTCTCATCTCTCTCTCTCTGTAACTCTCTGTATCATCTAACTCTCACATTCTCTCTCTCTCTCTCTCCCTCTGTCTCTCTGTCTCTCTCTGTCTCTCTCTCTCTCTCTCTCTTTTGAATACAGTTGTCTGTAATCTGGGTTGCCCTCCTGCAGCAGCATTGATCTTTATCTGTAATCTCTGAGCAGCTCTCCCATCTGGAACACACTCAGAGGAACTGATTTGACTTGTACTGAACTGAATTTAAAGGAACTGGATTGAACTGAACTGAACTGAACTGAACTGAACTGAACTGAATTTAATTGAACTGAATTGAACCAAACTAAACTAAACTGAACTGAACTGAACTGAATTATATTAAATGAAACTGAACTGAACTAAACTGATTTGAACTGAAACTGAACTGAATTGAACTGGACTGAACTGAAAATACTTTATTGTTGTATTATGGATAAATCTATCTTGGTCTCCGTATGGCTGACCGTCAAAGAAAAACAGGAATTCTTCTTATGTTTTGCTGCATTGATGTTTATTTGTATGTATATATATATATATATATATATATGTGTGCGTTAGTCTGTATGTATAAATTATAATGTGTGTTCTATAGTGAAGTGCACTTATGTGAGTGTTTGTGAATGTGTGTGTGCCCTCCCTGTCGACGTCTGACCGGCGCTGATTATAAATTATTCAGCCGTGCTGAGCGTAGTGTTAAGACCAATTCCCCCTCAGACTCTGAGTGACCATGAGAGAGATTACCACACACACACACACACACACACACACACACACAGCGCTCTGTGATCAGTGCTCTGACTCTGAGTGAGAGAGAGAGAGAGAGAGAGAAAGAGAGAGAGGGAGGAGAGAGAGAGGGAGGGAGCGAGGTCAGCTGTGCTCTTCTATATTAACATATGAAAATGTCTGCAGGCTCTGAGCCAGAGACAGAAAGACTGCAGGCTGCAGCTTAACTCCCCTTTATCTCCTCTCCTCTCCCTCCATCCCTCTCTCTCTCTCCCTCTATCTTCACCCCCTGCTCCCCTAATTTCTGTCTTCTTTTGTTAGTCTTTATCTCTCACAACAACAGTAAACACACTTAGCGCCACCTCCTTCTCTCCTCATCCATCTCTCTCTCACTCTGTATTGTCTTTCTTTTTGCAGTAATAAGCAGTGTTGTTCATTTGTGTAGCACCACACACAGCTTATTTTCAATTCTTCAGCAATATGCCTTTTTTAATTTGTGTAGTAATACGCATTTTTTTTATTTGTGTTGTAATATGCAATGTTTTTTTCCATTTGTGTATTAATATGCATTTTTTAAATTCATGTGTTAATATGCATTATTTTATTTGTGTATTTATATGGAATATTATTTTGTCATTTGTGAAGTAATATGCATATAAATTTTGTTGTTTGTGTGGTAATATGCCATGTTTTCTTCTGCTTGTGTAGTAATATATGCTAGTTTTGTTGTTTGTGTACTAATATGCTTTGAGTTATTTGTTATTCATTTAGTTTTTCAGTCATTTGTGTAGTGATATGGCAGTTTTTAGTTTGTGTGGTAATATGTGCTAGTTTTTAGTTTATGTAATAAGATGTCGTGCGCATGGCATGGGTACCATGCACATCTGTGAAGGCACCATTAATGCTGATATATACATGTTTTGGCAACATATGCTGCCATCCAGACGACGTCTTTCTCAGGGAAGGCCTTGATTATTTCAGCAAGACGATGCCAAACCACATTCTGCATGTATTACAGCAGTATTGCTCTGTATTAAAAGAGTCCGGGTGCTAAACTGACCTGCCTGCAGTCCAGACCTGTCACCACTGAAAACATTATAAAATGAAAAATATGACCAAGGAGACCCCTGAACTGATGAGCAGCTGAAATTTTATGTGAAACAAGAACAGGAAAACATTTCACTCTCTAAACTACAGCAGTGTCACCAGAAGAGGTGATGAAGCACAGTGGTAAACAGGCCCCCGTCCCAACTTTTTTGGAATGTGTTGTTGGCATCAAATTCAAAATGGGCATATATTTTTCAAAAAACAATAAAAATTCTCAGTTTCAACATTTGATTTGTTGTCTTTGTAGCATTTTCTTTAAAAATATGGTTTACATGATTTGCACATCATTGCATTCTGGTTTTATTTACATTCTGCACAGCATCCCAACATTTTTGGAAATGGGATAGTAATATGCAGTGTTTTTTGGTTTGTGTTGTAATATGCAGTGTTTGTTTTTTGGTTTGTGTTGTAATATGCAGTGTTTGTTTTTTGGTTTGTGTTGTAATATGCAGTGTTTGTTTTTTGGTTTGTGTTGTAATATGCAGTGTTTGTTTTTTGGTTTGTGTTGTAATATGCAGTGTTTTTTTGGTTTGTGTTGTAATATGTAGTGTTTGTTTTTTGGTTTGTGTTGTAATATGCAGTGTTTTTGTTTGTTGTAATATGCAGTGTTTTTTGGTTTGTGTTGTAATATGCAGTGTTTGTTTTTTTGGTTTGTGTTGTAATATGCAGTGTTTGTTTTTTGGTTTGTGTTGTAATATGCAGTGTTTTTTTGGTTTGTGTTGTAATATGCAGTGTTTGTTTTTTGGTTTGTGTTGTAATATGCAGTGTTTGTTTTTTGGTTTGTGTTGTAATATGCAGTGTTTTTTGGTTTGTGTTGTAATATGCAGTGTTTGTTTTTTGGTTTGTGTTGTAATATGCAGTGTTTGTTTTTTGTTTGTGTTGTAATATGCAGTGTTTTTTGGTTTGTGTTGTAATATGCAGTGTTTTTTGGTTTGTGTTGTAATATGCAGTGTTTTTTAGTTTGTGTTGTAATATGCAGTGTTTTTTGTTTGTGTTGTAATATGCAGTGTTTTTTAGTTTGTGTTGTAATATGCAGTGTTTTTTGGTTTGTGTTGTAATATGCAGTGTTTGTGTTTTGGTTTGTGTTGTAATATGCAGTGTTTTTTGTTTGTGTTGTAATATGCAGTGTTTTTTGGTTTGTGTTGTAATAGGCAGTGTTTGTTTTTTGGTTTGTGTTGTAATATGCAGTGTTTTTTTTTGGTTTGTGTTGTAATATGCAGTGTTTTTTTTGGTTTGTGTTGTAATATGCAGTGTTTTGTTTTTTTGGTTTGTGTTGTAATAGGCAGTGTTTTTTTTGTTTGTGTTGTAATATGCAGTGTTTTTTTTGGTTTGTGTTGTAATATGCAGTGTTTTGTTTTTTTGGTTTGTGTTGTAATATGCAGTGTTTGTTTTTTGGTATGTGTTGTAATATGCAGTGTTTTTTAGTTTGTGTTGTAATATGCAGTGTTTTTTGGTTTGTGTTGTAATATGCAGTGTTTTTGTTTGTGTTGTAATATGCAGTGTTTTTTAGTTTGTGTTGTCATATGCATTGTTTATTATTTGTGTAGTCATTCGTGTTTTTTTTTTGTATCAATATGTGGTGTCTTATCTGGTGTTTATGTTGTAATATGCAGTGTTTTTTATTAGTGCAGTAACACACATTGTTGTTTTCATCTGTAGTCCACAGTGCTTTTTCAGTAATATTCAGTGATGTGTATTGTTTATGTAATAATATGCTGTGTTCTTCTTAGTCTGTGTTGTGTTAAGTTCACACCACTGTTCTGCTTCCCTCCACCAGCGTTGATCAGCTCTGACTGTGACAGGCAGCGGCAGGCTGGGGTACTGGGGGGATTTGGGGGGGATTTTGGTGGGCTCTGAGGACCGAGGCTGTAGTTAACGTCAGGTTAAAGAGGTGACAGCTCAGACAGAAAGAGCGCTGTGTTCCTGAGGCCACGGCGTTGATTAGCGAGTCCCTACAGACCCTCAGAGCTCAGAGAAGGAGGCTTTTGTGAGAGTCGCTCTGTGTGTGTGTGTGTGTGTGGTGTGTGTGTGTGTGTGTGTGAGGGAGAGGGAGAATGATAAAATATTCTTAAATTTAATGTATGTTAATGTAAAGAAATTTTATTCAGGTCTATTGGTCCATTTGTCAATGTTCACACAATGTAAAGGGCTGGTGGGTTTTTTTGGTTGAAATGACAAAAAAATAAGAAATAAAAAATGGAAGTATAAGAGAAACCAGTTTACATCTGACAAACGCTATCCATCCAAAAGTCTCCGGACAGCCCTTTAATGAGTGAATTTGGCTCCTCTAAGGTCACTTATTGCTTACATAGCTGTTCCCAATAGAATGGGACAATTTGGAGCAGTCACATGTGACCATGTCCAAGGCCAAGTGTGGGCTATAGGGGTCTAAAGCCCTCCAGCATTGGGCTGTGGAGCAGTGGAACTGTGTTCTCTGGAGTGATGGAGCTCCATTCAGTACCTTTGGGATGAGTTTGTGATCCAGAACCTCACTAATGCGCAATCAAATCCTCACAGCAATGTTCCAACATCTAGTGTAAAGCCTTCCCAGAAGCGTAGAGGCTGTTACTGCAGCACAAACTCACTATTAACACCCTTCATTTCAGATATAAAAACACTGGAAAGGCAGCAAACGTTTGTTTACATAAAAGAAGTGGGCGATATAGTAAGAAATATTATATATCACAATACTTACGATATTTTCACGATACACGATATGCATCATGATATTTGGTTTTTCTGAGATTTAATAAGATGGAACAAATAAAATAGAACTTGTAAGGCCACATATATATATAATAATATAATATATAAAATATAATAATAATAATTATTATTAAAATTATCATTATTATAAACCTACAACTATGAAGATTTTTATTCAATATTTTACAAATTGTACAGCATTAAATGCAGTCAAACGGGTCTAATTACTCTCACTTAGTAATGAACCGTAGTTTGTCAGTGTTCTTTAAGCACTGATTATATTCACGATATGCTCAAAAAAGCAGATTGTGATATAACTGATCACAATAGTGATAAAATATCATCATATTGCCCAGCCCTACTATACAAAATCATAATCAAGTCAACATAAGTTAACACATCCTCTACACAGACACACTTGTGCACTTTTAATACACCATCACTGTTTATTTGCTGAAGGTAACATACTGAGGGTAAAAAAATAAAATATAAAATGTAGCCTGTGCAAAAGTTATGGCACATTTTTTTTCCAATATATTAAACTCCGCAAAATAATAGAAATTGTGTACTAAAATCAGCAGAGTGATGCCGTAAAAGTTTGTTCCCTACAGACAATGTGTTACTTCACTGTCACTGCTGGACTGAGAATCGTCCACCAACCAAAACATCCAGCCAACAGCGTCCTGTGGGCAGCGTCCTGTGACCACTGATGAAGGACTAGAGGATGACCAACACAAACTGTGCAGCAGCAGATGAGCTGTCGTCTCTGACTTTACATCTACAAGGTGGACTGACAAGGTAGGAGTGTCTAATAGAGTGGACGGTGAGTGGACACAGTGTTTAAAAACTCCAGCAGCACTGCTGTGTCTGATCCACTCGTACCAGCACAACACACACTAACACACCACCACCACGTCAGTGTTACTGCAGTGCTGAGAATGATCCACCACTCAAATAATATCTGTGCTGTGGGGGTCATGTGGGGGTCCTGACCACTGAAGAACAGGGTACTAAACTATGCAGAGAAACAGATGGACTACAGTCTGTAATTGCAGAACTACAAAGAGCTCCTATATGGTCAGTCGAGCTGATAAAATGGACAGTGAGTGTAGAAAAAAGGAGGTGGACTTAATGAAGTGGCCGGTCAGCGTGTATCTGTTAATAATTAAAACCGGTCATGTGGGTCTCGTCTGTAAGATGGTCAACAGCTGAATCTCTGAATTACTTTTATTCTGCAGATACTTTTTCTCTCTCTGAGATGCCGTCTGACCCCTGGTGACCTTTCGTGACCTTTAGGTACCACGTCAAGTCAGGAATGTGTTGAGTTTCACTCCTCCGCCTAATTAAAATATCTGACCTCCCACGAAAGGGTCAAACAGCCTGACCTGACCTAATCAGGGCTTGATCGGTCGGCACTAAGATTAATGCTGGTGTCCTGAAGGTGTGAGAACCTTTGATTATTAACAGGGAGAGGAACGAGAGCCGTTCTGTTTGACTTACTTATTTATTAGCCACTAAAGTGGTCAGTTGGCACTGTTTAATGTGTTCAACCGATAAAAGAGTTGGCATTTGAAAAATGAGGCTCTAACTTTAAATGGATTTTTGGTACCACTCTCTTTTACAGTCCCTTAAGCTCTAGCTGTAACCCAGGATAAGGCGAGGCACAAACTCCGAAGCTCTAAGTCATTGTTTTGGGTAACTTGATGTTAAGTTCCAAGGCAGTCGAACCAAATTACACTGAAATGACCCTCAGGTTCTAATAAAGAGGGTACTGCAATGGTTCTTTAGTAAAGCATGTTTTAATAGTTAGGGGGTTCTTTTAGTAAATCTGTGTGGGAATTATGGGAGGAAGTTGGGTCAAACTTTTAATATGATTAATTTGCATAAAAAAATGTACACATTAAGGTCTCCAGATGAATTGCGAGCGTTAAAGCGTTAACATTGACAGCCCTAATTTATTTACTTACTTATTTACTTACTTATTTATTTGTTTGTTTACATTATTTATTTGGTACTTACTTATTTATTTACTTCAAACATGATACAGAATGGAAATGTAATTACTCAAATTTAATTATGCAATCATTTGTGCAGTTATGCAACTATTTTTCTGTAAAATATATGGTAAATAATAATGCTACATTTTAAAGGGTTGATAAAATCCTCCTCTACTTTCCTTTCATCCTCTCTCCTTCAACTTTTATAATTCTAATCCATTTTTTTCTTTCTCCATCCTCTCCTTTCATCTCTCTCTCTCTCTCTCTCTCTCTCATTCTCATAATCCTTGAATCTCCATTAAAAACTCCTTTTTACAGACGGTGTCTCGGTCATTAGACGGGAGAGCAGGGCTCTTTCGCAGCTGTATGAAAAAAAATAATAAAAATAAGTGCACTGTAGATTAGGATAAGCTAATGAGCACGAAAGTTGAACAACTCAGCTTAAAACAGACTTTCAACGTTCAAAAAAACATTTCCTGCAGTTCATTCAGGACTAAATTCATGGTGATGTTTTGTCACAACATTAAACAAAAATAAAAAAGCAACACATAGAAATAATCTGAGCTTCTGAGTTAATTCAATTTAAATTAATGAACAATAATAAGAAAAATGACAAGACGACTAATAAGAAAAAAACGGGCCACTTTACCCCTGCAAAACATCTCATTATCTTTCTGGTCGACACAAAACATCACAATTCATTATAAATAAATGCTTTATAATTGGTGAACTAAAATAAAGGTTAAATCTTTAAAATCATGCTTAACAGGAAAGTATTATGGGGCAATATGGCTGCCTCTTTACACTGTTTTTTTCGTTTGCTTTGTACTGTTTGTGTGTATATTTTGATGTTTCTCTGCTGGCTGAGGAGTTCGCCATCATATCCACCGAGATAGCGGCCGCAAATAGCGATTATTTGCAGTTTTCACTTTACGGAGCACCGATTAGAGGTGGGTGATATGGCAAAAATCTAATATCGAGATACTTCAAGAAATTTTCACAGCACACGATGTGTCATGATATTAATTCTTTATTTGATCAGTTGGAACAGAGAAAAAAAGAGCCAGCAAAAAATACTATCAAAATCTGTGAACACAGTGATTTGTATTCACTATTTGGCACTAAATCCAGTTAAACTGGACTAGTTTTGCTCTCTTTATAATGAAACACACAGTTGGTCAGTGTTCTTCAGGTACATACTTTATACACAATATTTTCAGAAAAGAATATTGTGCTGTATAGTGGTATTGTGATAATTTATCACAATAACCATATATATTATCATATTGCCCAGCCCTATCTCTGATTATGTATTAGGGCAGGACATAAATGAGTAAAACCTAATGAACAGTGAAGACACCATTTAGAAGAGTCTAATTTGAGGAGTTTGACCTTAATAAACCCCCAGAATGATTCCGTGAGAGCACTCCCCACCCCCCCCACACTCACCCAGAAGTTAACACTGTGCCAACTGACCCTGTTCTGCCCTACTGGTCAGCTACAGTAGCTCAGACTCAGACTCAGTGAACTCTTTCCTCTACAGTGGCACTGAGTGGCTGGTCAGTTTGTCACGCGCTCAGATGGCTCTGGTTAGTGTTTTTATGCCTTTATCCCAGACTGACCGACCCTATCAGTGTGTGTAAGCTGGCGTCTCGTAGTTTTTTATCGGTCTGAAGCTCCGTTTGAGAAGCTGAACTGGGCGCTGGGTTTTTTTAGCTGATTTATTACCGCGCTCCGGATTTTGCTCGACTATTGAAAGGCCACTGGGTGGGTCATTTCCTGACGCGGTGGGAGGTTTCTTATTAAAGCTGAACTTCCCTGCAGACCGAGTAACTGCCAACATGTGTGTGTGTGTGTGTGTGTGTGTGTGTGTGTGTGTGTCTGTGTGTGTGTCTGTGTGTGTGTGTGTCTAAGAGTATAAAAAGTGTGTTGTTCTTTTGATTCTTGCGTGCTCACCTTAATGACTTTTAAACGAAATTATTATTATTATATGTAATTAAAGAGGAAGAGGGTTAAGTGTGAACACAAGCCAGAGTGACGCAGTGGTTCACCAGCACGCGCCCCAGTGCTATTTCTACAAAAACACAGGGAGGGTTCATCTGAAGCCGATACGTTACCAGGAGAGACGACAGCCTGATCACAGCAGCGACACACTTTTGTTTTAACCATTGAGTTTTTAGATTTTTCGAGTATAAAACAACGGTTTTTGTAAATGATATTTGGATTTATACACTTTACCTATATATATATATATATATATATATATATATATATATGTATATATACACATATATGGTATGTACACTCTAGCAACCACCCGGGAAACCACTTATCAACACGCTTGCTACCACCTAAAACACCATAGTAACCATTTGACAACATCCTGCAACCACCTGGGAACTGCATAAACTGTGCAACAACTCCTTCAGTAAAGGCACTTTTCTAGTTATTACTCCAGAAGGGGTGGCCAACATGACATTTTATAGTCATCAGGATTAATTATGTCACTATAAACTTGAATAAAATTGAAATTGAATAAAAATCAGTGTAGTTGTAGATTTATTATTTTTGTACGCCCTTAAAGAAGATGGTTCCTCAAGGGTTCTTTAGTAAAGGCAGTGGTTCTATATAGAAGCTTTCTACACAGCACCAAAAAGGGTTCTGCTATTGTTACAATGTTAAGCTTCTAAGAACAGAAGAACCATTCTTTGGTAGACACATATACAACACATTCTCCATCAGTCTGAAGAAACATTTTACCATGTAAATGGTTCTTTAAGTGTTCATGATTATGTATAGAACCGCTCCGTTTGCTACAAAACCCTTGAAGAACCAACTTTTTTAAGTGTTTCTTTATGTGGCACTACAAGTTCTATTTTCTCAGTTCCAACTTATTAAATCTCAGAAAAACTAAATATCGTGATGCATGTTGTGTATTGTAAAAATATATTGAAGTATTATGACATAATATTTTTGCTATATCGCCCACCCCAACATTCTAGTGCCGTAAAACTTAAGAGAAGAGTCAAAACGTTTCTGTCATAGTTTTGTTTTTACAGTAGAGATTTAAGTTTCTGCAAAACAAAAACATATTTTGCTGTTGACCGTTTATTGGACTTTCATGGTAAATGTGTACAGTCATATACAAAAGTTTATACAAAGTCATGTTTTTTGTTGATTTTCTATGTGAAAATTAATTAATACATCCTCTACAGAGAACACACTTACAAATGGCATTATTTAGTGCACAGTTTCTATGTATTTGCTTGTATTTGTGTATTTTATTTTAACACATTTAGGTAAAAACATAAGCACCATAACTTTTGCCCAGGCCATTTTTTTATGTTTTTTTTCCTGACATGTTAATTTCAGCAAATAAACAGTAATTGTGCATTAAAATGTGCAGAAGTGCGCTCTCTGTAGAGGATGTGCTCACTTCACTTACTTTACACTCAACAGAACGTCATCTGATCAGGGGCGCTAAAACTTTTGCACATGACTTTGTGTACGCCCACCTCCCACTCACACGGTCACTCTTCTTTTCTAGTGATATCACTGCAAATATTGATTGCGTTAGTCTTAACGTCCTCAGAAAGTTGGCTTGTTTTTGTTCAGTGCTGAAGTCGCTGAAGTTTGTTTATTTTAGTTGATTTATTTCTGACCCGACTCCAGAGAAAAAAAAAAGAAAAAAAGACACAAACACCTATCAACCCCTACCATGAACTCTCCCTGACCCCTAACCCAACACTGTAGGACACAGTAAACTGAGTACGGCCATGTGAAACCCAAAAAATGAGGATAAACGGAGACCAAAACTGCAAGTTCAGTGATTCTTTACAGTGATAATTTGCTTTAGTTTAAGTGCAAGCTATTCATTTTTTCAGGAGATATTCATGAGGAGATTAGATATCAGATAATCCACTAGCATAATGAAGGAGAATGTTAAAGGAAGATACATGAAAAATTAGGAGTTTCCAAAATGGGAAGGAAATTATTAAAAGCTACAGAGAAAATGGGGCTCCTAACAACCACCTGGAAGACCTGGTAGACACTAAAACTGCCCCCATCAGATAAACAGGAATGTAGGAAGTGGGGGTGCTGAGGGGGCTGCAGATTTCAATATTACCACTGTTAAAAATAATAATAAAACTTATCTAAACTTCATAATAATTTGAGCATAGTAAAGACTCGTGTGCTTGTTTTAGAATGAAGTTCATATTTTTATATTTTAAATCTGCAGTAATCTCATGTCAACGTCATATTTTCATGACTGTGAGCCGACAACTGTTGGCCGCTTTGAGGGCGCATCGCTAAAACACACGCATGTTAAGGTCCATTATATACATATATATTACAGAATTGATGTCGGAACAAAACCTCGTATCTCCAAACTTTACAGGAGAAGAAAAAACATATGGTACTTTTAATGTAAGTCAATGGAACCAGATTTTTGTCCAAGTCACTTTGGGCCGTTTCTTTTAATCTATTTATCATGAAATTTACACACAATGCAAAGGACAACATGCTTTTTCAAATTATGACAAAAACTGAAAAATGTCAAAAATGGAGATACAAGGTTTTGATCCGACAGCAGCGAGATATATATATATATATTCAATAGTTTTTAAACCTAAAATATCACCTAACGTAATAATGAAGGTTTTATCAACCATTATTTCTCCCATGTGTGTGTTTCAGTGGTAAATATCACCGTGTGACACAATTGGTTACCCTGCCCCATAGGTACAACGTGATTGGTCACCGCTCAGCTCATTTGCAAAAAGTTCGTCCACAACAAAACAGCAGAATGAGGATGTGTATCACCAGTTTTAAGTGTGACTTGGATATCTTTGTTGTCTCTCACCTTAACAGCTACAGCACTATTTGACACATTCCCTTTGATGTAAATTAGCAAAAAATCAAATGAAAAAAGGCATTTTTGCAGGATGTCATCGATCACCTCACATAGAACCTCACTGAGAAAAGGTGACGGACACGTCAAACAAAGAAGCTGAACGATGGACTGACCACCCCAGAGTCCAGACCTCAACATCACTGAATGTGTTTGATTACTTCAGAAAATGATCAACCAGCTTCTAAGACTGAACTTTGGAGGTGTGTCTGCAGATTCTTTGAGGAACTGAAAGTGAGTCTCCTGAAAAGAGTGGAAGCTGAAATAAAGGTGAAGAGTGACTGTCACGCTTCCCAGTTCTCAGTCTGACTCAAACCACTTTATGAACTCCAATTCCCAAGATTCCCCAGTTTGTCATGTGACTCCGCCAGGCAATCATCTGTCAACCAGCAGATCCAAGTCACCTGAATACTGACTGCTTTCGTCAGTGTGTATCAAGCCTTTCTCTTGTTTTGCAGCTAAACTGACCTTGTTTTGTTTCTTGTTGTCATTTTTCAGATTTACCCCTTCGGCTCTGTTTACCTGTTTATTGGCTCTTGGATTTCGCCCCTCGCTTGTTTATCGATTTTTGCCTTATGCCATGTATCCTGCTTTGTTGTTCTGGTTTTTGACCTGGTGTGGTGTAAACCCTGTTTACTTTGATTAATCCTTTATAAAATATTTGATATTTTATATTAAATACATTCTGATTATAGGTTAAGACTGAGGTGTTTATGCTCACTCTGTTCAACAATCTGATGAAAATCTCTGTTTACATGCTCACTACAAGTAATCAGATCCAGAATTATGTGCATACGTAGAGAACCACTTAGTGTAGACGTTACCATGACAACCAGCATCCCATGAGTCCAGTCAGAGTGAGGTGAGCAGCAGTGAGCAGTGCTTGTGTTTTTAATTACTTTAAATTACTTCAGACTCAGGAAAACGTCCTTCACATGTCCTTATTAAAGAAGGCCGAGAGGAAGACGTCGTGTTCTGAGACACATAAGCTGGACGTCCGTCCCACCGCCGTCTTTTAAAGATCAGAGCATGAACTTCGTCTCCTCTGCAGACCAGTTTCTGCTCCGCCATGTTGAACGGTATAAACTCTCCCTATGACGCAACGAACATGATCAGAACGGACTTAAACTTTCCGATAGGGAATGTAATCAGATACAGGCGTTTACATTACATTTACATTTTTATTCTTCTATATTTCTATAACAGATTATTTACAAGATTATTCACCTTGTTCAATCAGATAGAAACTGTATTCTGAATGGTTTCAATCCGACTATATTATTCTGATTGAGGTGTTTATATGGACGTATTCTATTCCGATTGAGCTATTATTTGGATAATTAACGTATTATTAGGCTTGTAAATGTGGTTAATGGCACACTAAACACTCAAACATCTGATATTAGCTCTAATTGTTGAGGCTTCTGTGTGATTTTATATAAAATAAGTTTTCTGCTTTTTTCCTGATGCTGTAACATGAATAACTTGTGGTCTCTGACTTTTGCACAGACTCGTATATTAAAATAAAATTTTATTTTCTCCCATTTGCACCTCACAACATGCACATGTCTGTATCGGTGCTCCGGTAATGACCCCGACTTCCCCACATAGACGGAGCACAGCGCTACCAGGCTTTAAAAGCTTGTCCATTATCATGCATGAGTAGCTGCTGAGCTACACGGGGACTCAGTCCCGCCGCAGCAGCACGGCGAGCTAAACCTACTCCACAGAAAGCATTATAGTGTTAAACCTCATTCCCGCTGTTGGAGAGAGAGCATTTACAGAGATACTCGCTCGACCGCACTACCACGATGTTCACGTTCCAGTGCTTTCCGTTTAAATCTGCCTGAGTTTTTAACTTATTCAGCAGCATTTATAATGCAGTCCTACATGGTTTGCTAATGCAGCTGTTATTACATGTTAATTACACAGTAATAACGTAAGCCGTGTCCTACCTGGCCCCGATGTACAGAGTGCGGTTGACCTGCAGGATTCTCTGGATGTGTAGCGGCTCCTGCCTCAGAGACGAGCGGTGCGGTCGGCCCAGAAACACCGGATACCTCCTGACCACTGTGGAGAGAGAGAGTAGCTGCGATTGATCGTTTGCAAAATAAAGATTGGGGCGTCTCTCAGACAATCACAACCATCTGTAAGCACTACTTCCTCCATCAAGTTAAGAAAAAAGTCCAACAAAATGGCAGATACTAGATGCACCCACTGGGCATGCAAGCCCACGAGTCGAGTTGAATAAGCTGTTATCTAGTGAAGTAGCAATTTCACCGTCTGAAAGCAATTTAGCACTCAACAAAGGAAAAAATCGTAATTTAACTGTATTTATTCTGTTTTATAGTGTGTGTAAATACAAACATATACTGTATATAAATAATTTTAATTGCATTTAATAAAATGCAATTTAATTTGCATTTTATTCAGACATGGCTCTGTGCCGTTGTATTTTTCTATTGCCAATTAAAATGCAACCCACATTTATTTTGTTTGAGATGTTTATTCTCTTAAAAACTGCCACTGAGACATTTAATCCACATTAGAGGCCAGACTGAGTACATAACATGACTATGCGGCGGAACAATGTCAGTGTCAATAAATACATATCGTCCCCTTGGAATTACAAGGTTCTGCATTTGGAGCAGTTTTGTGATGATATGTGGAACACTTCATACGTGAAAAGTGATATACGTTCTAAATGTTTTCTAAATGTACAACATCAAAATCCTATCAAATCAGTGAATTAGTTATTTAGAACAGGTCAAATGCAGTTAGAACCTTCTAATCCTGAGAACTCACTTTCTGCTTGGAGTTATAAGGTTCTATCTGGCAACACATGAAAAGAAGCAACGATTTTTTAAGGAACACAAACAGTTTATACTGCAATTTGTTTTAAAACCTAAAATTAGTGTAACAGGGTGTCCACATGTATCAGACGGTTAAATTTAATACTTGCTATGACATTTTATGACATTTATTTCTATTTTTTGTTTAATGTTATAACATTTATTTCTATTTTCAAGAAATCATCTTTTTTGCTTAATATCTTGTCCAGCGCAGAGGTCAGTTTTAGGCAAAAACCATTAGTTTAAATGTTCTTTAGTTAAACAGCAGCACCTTTCCACGCAGGTCAGTGTGGCAGGTCAGTCTAAAGGCTGTGTGAGTTTTTGTTTTATATCACAAATGTGACTCTAATGAGCCAAAATGTCTTATTTTGGGAGAAAGAAGAAAAAGAAAAGATGGATGGACGAATGAAAATAATGTTTATGTTGTAATTAAGACCCCATCAATTCAAATGTATGCTATTTAACTACCTTCAAGGCTTAATATAATGATAATTGTAAGACAACAAGACTTTTTAAAGAGCTTGTTTTAAAGAGTTTCACCGACATGTTTTCATGTCTCATAAAGTTTTATAAGCTTTTCACTGAGCAGTGCGGCAACATGACAAAGAAGCAGAACCTGATTGGTCCTCTTGCGTGCATTCAAAGTGCTGATTGGCTCGCAGATAAAACCTTATAGAACTAAGTTAGAGTTCGACAGTGGAGAACCTTTTTGTTATCTAGACAAAGAGTCCAAAAATGCACCCAGCTTAAAAACACACCTCACATGATGTTAAGATGTTGTCATCATCAGAATAAGAACATGTGAATGAACCAATTTTGACAAAAACGTCAGATAGAACCTTATAATTCCTAGGGGGCGCTATACCATCAGGGGAACCCACCACTGTTAAGGCTACTCTTTTGAATGATCAGATAATAAAAGACTCAAATTTAAACTGTAATTAAACCACTAAGGCACAGCAGTCAGTTTAACTTGTTTACAGTGAGTGTGTATACACGCACTCAATAATCCGATCATAATCAGATTTCTGCAGTTATCCGATTATTCAAGTGGTCATGTAAACACCATACTCCGATCTAGAAATCCGACAAAGAGTGCTGGATTTTAGCTCAGTAATCAGATTTCTCAGTGCATGTAAACTCTTACTCTGATTTCTTTCGGTTTTCTCAGTCTGCGCATGCGCGAGATCAGACGGTGGATGTCGCGAGGCGTAGCAAAACACTTTTGGAGCGACGCTGAAACCAAACACGAAATAAAGGATTTATATATTGTTCATCATCATCTTCTAGATGACGTTTATGTCATGTCTTTTTCTGTGAGTTTATTGGCTGGTTGCAAAGTAGAAATCTGATTACTGTCTGACTCATGTAGACACAGAGTTTCCCCATTATCTGATTACATTAAGTGCATGTGAACGCACTCAGTGTTTCCACTGAACAACTTATTGGTCTTATCTGTTTCAGTACATTTTATGGCTGTAAAATTGTAAACATGCAAGATGCACCGCTGTTAGCAGTAGCTCTCCCACGCTGGCTGGCATTAACACGAAAACGTTCTTTTCTTCAGTGCAAGTTAATGCAAAGAGAATTTTTTTCCGAGTAATTTTGGAGGATTTCTGTCGGTCCACTCTTCATGACATTTCCACACAGTGTAAAGAACAGCTGCCAAAGCTCAAATGAAGTAGAAAAGTAAAAATAAAATTAAAAAATTGAGATACATGTTTTTCTTTAGAAAGCAATGGTTTATAACGTAACAAAAGGTGGATAAGTTGAACTGCTGGATCCATCACTGCTCAGTGACATCATCAATGTACACATGAAGTGCTGGATAAGAGTAAATGCATATATATATATATATATATATATATATATATATATATATATATATATATATATTTTCCCTTCTATATTAAGCCAAGACTCCTCCAGTTCACCTCTGACGGTCTCATGTTTCCTCAGCCCTGATCCAGCCAGGAAGCTCGGGATCAATACTATTGATTAGCAATCAATCACCTGAAGCTAATGTGAAAAAGGAAGAGTGCAGAAAAAACCACACTCTGACCGTCCACACGGCCTTTACTCAACACACTACAGGGAAACAAGGGACCTCACTCAACTCTCTGACTGTACAGATACTGAATAAGTCTGAATAGATACTGAATAATATTATATAGTAGTAATTATAACTATAATAACGTATAGTTTATCATTTAGAGTAGTCACTGAATAATTTATGGTAGTTACTGAAGAGCAGATATTGGATAATTTATAGTCATTACTGAATAATTTATAGGAGATACTGAATGATTTCTAGTAGATACTGAATAATTTTGGTAGATACTGAAAAATTCATAGCAGTTACTGAATAATTCATAATAGATACTGAATAATCTATAGGAGATACTGAATAATTTTTAGTAGATGCTGAATAATTTATAGTAGATACCGAATAATTCATAATAGATAGCAAATAATTTACAGGAGAGACTGAATATTTTAGAGTAGATACTGAATAATAGTAGTAATAAAAATGTATAGTTTACAAAAAAACTATAATATAGCAAGAATAATTTATAGTTTATATTTTATAGCCAATACTGAATAATTCATAATTGTAGAAAAGTAGATGAATAATTCATAGATGTTAATAAATAGTTCACAGCAGTTACAAATAATTCACAGCAGTTGCTGAATAATTTACAGCGTTTAATAGATTTCAGTCAGCTGAGATGTGTTTGGTGTCTGACGTTTACTTCTTTAGTCAAAGCACTGGAGTTATGAGGCTAACGTAGCTAATAAGCAGTGCAAGTTTACACTCCTCCAGTTAGCACGGCATAAACTGCACGTCTAAATCAGACGACTGTTTCAGATCCCGCAGTTTAAGCAGTTAAATTAACTCAACTGACTCGAGGCACCCATTCAAATTATCCCTTCAGATTAAAGTCGATTAGATAAATGTTCTACAGATCAGCGTGACTGTTACCTTCAGTGGGGATGGAGCTCAGGGGTCCAGGCTCCTCCGGAAACACAGAACACACCACCTGGACCAGCCAGAGGAGCGTGAGGAACGGTCCAACCAGGGTCGTCATGGCAGCAGAACCCAAACGCTGTAGGAGCAAGAAGGAGAAGCGAGTGAGGACCAGTGGAGGACGAGTGAAGATGTGACACGTTCTTCAGCTACAGTCGAAAAGATGTTATCTCCCCCCCCTAACCCATCCCCTCCCTTCTCTCCCTCTCTGAGATTATCATCAGTGATTAAGTCATCCAGCAGCACTGACTCAAGACTTGACTCAGAGTCAAAGGTGAAGAACTCACTGAACAAGGACTGCCAAGGGGAATTCCACCCAATTAAAAAAAAAAAAATCTGCATAATTAAACGATAAGATATATGAGTCCTTCAGAGTGGTTTGGTGTGAAACGCTCCATTCTAGATAAATTTAGAGTCAGAATTGTTCACAGTGGTGGTGATAGGAACCAGACGTCCACCTCTAAAAGCTCCCTCACAGAAAGTTACTACATGAAATGGTTATGAATTCACTGCCTGATGACTGAGACACTGTTTTATGATAGTTTTGAGAAGATTTTTGTGCAAAAATCCATTCATGGTGGAGGGATACATAATATGCAGGGTGCTGTGAGGCAAAATAGTCACTATTTTCCCATCATCAACATTCCATATAAGCTCACAAGACTCGTGTTGGTTCACTGGTGGTTCTGGGTAGTAAATAAAATGTCTATATCTGTGTTGTAGTCATGGCGACCCCTGGTTCCTATCAGCACCACTGTAAAGACATCTGAACCATTTCACACCAAACCACTCTGAATCACTCTGTTTACATTTCAAACACTGAATTATGCAGAAATCGATGGAATTCAGCTTTAATTTGGAAAATGAATAAAACATTTCATTTCAAACATCGTCACTGTCTAAACAAAGCCTTGAATCCCCAAACTGGTAACTTTACAGAAGAAGGAAAAAAAACGTGTTGAGTTAAAGTAATATGATTTATTTTCACATAATTTGGACCATTTCTGTTGGTCTGTTCATCGTGAAATTTTAATACAATGCAAACAATAACAGGACATTTCAAATTATGCAAGAAAAGGTGAAAAACAACTAGCTGGCCAGCTTAGCTTTAATACTGTATATGCTTGCTAGCACAATAGCTATTACAGCTGAAGCTGTGAGCTTATCTACACTCTTTAAAATGATGGTCCTTCAAGGGTTCTTTAGTAAAGAAAATGGTCCTGTAGAGCCATGAACTCTCAAAGAACCCTTTGCATGATTAACGGTTCTCTGCATAATGAAATGGTGCTTTAGACTGATGGAGAATGTGCTGTGGATGGTCCTATGTAGAAAAGAGTTCTGTATAGCACCAAAAAAGATGCTTCTATTATAACAAGCTTGACATTGTAACAACAGTAGAACCTTTTTTGGGTGCTATATAGAATCCCTTTTCAAAAGGTGCTATATAGAAACATCTACAGCACATTCTCCATCAACCTAAAGCACCATTTCATGATGCAGAGAACCTTTAATCGTGCAAAGGTTTTTTTGAGTGTTCTTAGTTCTATATAGGACCATTTTCTTTATTAAAGGACCCTTGAAGATTCATCGTTTTTAAGAGTGTAGGTGAAGTTTTAGTAAATTACAGATCATATTGCCACTTCTTTTAACTCTGTACACTCTCAGAAATAAAGGTCCTAAACTGTCACTGGGGCAGTTCCCCTCTTGTCACTGGGGTGGAACCCTCACAGGTTCATCTCAGTATCTTCAGTCAGGGAACATAACTGAACCATAATCCACTGAAATGATATGTTCTAAGCTGTACTGACTCCACACACCCCGTCTCATCTCCAGGCTTTTATTTTACTGCTCTGTTTTAAAACATTCGGTTATGAAAAGGTACAAATACGAACTTTTCACCTGGAAAAACTTATTTAAGGTCCACAATCAGACCTTAAAACCACTGTCGGAGCTTTGAGGGAACATTTACACTGTTTGTACCTTGACGAACGAAACATGGACCTGCACAGAACCTTTATTTCTAACAAGGTATTTACTGCATTTAAGGCAGATTATAATATGATTAATATGAAATGAAGTTGTAAAAATTACCACGTTTGTCATATGATTTGATTAACTTGAAAAAATATCGTTAATCTAGATTTGTGCTGAGACCAAACAGTTTCAGATTTGGACGTTAAAGGGTTAAAGCTAGTGATAGACAGTATGGTAAAAATATAATAAAAGCCAGTAGTGCCAAAAATAAATGACCTTTTATTTAACGTTTCAGACACTTTAAGTTAAACTGGCCTAAACTTTCACTTCTTAAGTGACGAATCCTTTTTTTTCAGCCATTATTCAGCTCATGTTTCCCAGACTCAGAACATCTGCCCTGAAATTTGTGTGGAGAACTCATTTGGCGCAAACACAAACACAAACACTCTGGGTGTAAAAGGAGCCGTGCTGTAGTGGGAGATTTGAATCTGGCAGCGTGTGGCGAGCTTCATTTCTTTATTACAAAATCAAGAACATCTCTGATTTCCCTACGCTCGACAGGCGATCGCGTTACACGATGCAAAAGAGCCCAAACTCATTTGTCAGAAGTGTGGGCCGTCCGTCTGCGGTGAACACACACGCGCACTGAGGGGTCATTCTGTAGCCGAGCGACTCATTCGGTGTTATCAGCACGTACGATCTTTCCAGGACATTTCTAAAATTCCTCTCATTTATCTCTGAACAAGGAAGCCTCACATACACTAACAGCTCGACACCCAAAGCGGCACATTACAGCATCATAATAGGCTTACATGAAAGACGAGAAAGAGAGAAAGAGAATAAAAAGAGGTCGTAAAGGAGAGGAGGGGGAACCAGAGAAGGAACGTGGCAAAAAACTTGAGACCATGTCATGACTTGGAAAGCTGCTTCCACAGATTCCATTGTGTTTCTCTTATTAATAATTTAGGATTAAATGTCAGCCCTCACGCATTCAATTAGCATAATTAGAAATCGAGGGCTATAGGGTTCCCCACGCTCGGCGAATATTGAATGAGGAGGCCGAAACAAATACACTCTGAGACGCACTCTGCGACGTCCCCCAGGCACAATGCTGCTTTAATTATGACAAATGTCTTTGTAGAGTCAATTCGATCGACAGGGCTGGTCTATTTACGCACTGCAAAACAAAACACTCGCACCCCGGCCACTTTATTAGAAACCCTCCTTTGCTGGTGTGCAGTTAGAGACCATCTGTTGATAAATAATGAAAGGAAAACAGTTCTTTGTACCAGATTTTATATAAACCTGTGCAGCAACAGATGAGCTACAGTTGGTAACTGGACACTGATTTAGTGGACCAATAAGCTATGTGTTTCTAATAAAGTGGCCAGTGAGTGGTGGCACAAGGTATGTGTTTCTAATAAAGTGGCCAGTGAGTGGAAACACAAGGTAGGTGTTTCTAATAAAGTGGCAAGGGAGTGGAAGCCCGCGGTAGTTGTTTCTAATAAAGTGGCCAGAGAGTGGAAACACAAGGTAGGTGTTTCTAATAAAGTGGCAAGTGAGTGGAAGCCCACAGTAGGTGTTTCCAATAAAGTGGCCAGTGAGTGTAAACACAAGGTAGGTGTTTCTAATAAAGTGGCCAGTGAGTGGAAACACAAGGTAGGTGTTTCCAATAAAGTGGCCAGTGAGTGGAAACACAAGGTAGGTGTTTCCAATAAAGTGGCCAGTGAGTGGAAACACAAGGTAAGTGTTTCTAATAAAGTGGCCAGTGAGTGGTGGCACAAGGTATGTGTTTCTAATAAAGTGGCAAGTGAGTGGAAGTACAAGGTTGGTGTTTCTAATAAAGTGGACAGTTAGTGGAAGTACACGGTAGGTGTCTCTAATAAAGTGGCCAGTCTGTTGAAGCAGAAGTGGATGTTTCCAATAAAGTGGCCAGTGATTGGAAGCACAAGGTAGGTGTTTCTAATAAAATGGCCAGTCTGTTGAAGCACAAGACAGGTGTTTCTAATAAAATGGCCAGTGAATCTAGGCAGAAAAGTACTTGGCTAAACAAAAGCTTAACTGGTGTTTAACCACATTTAGCTCAGTATATTGATTAAGCCACCTGAGTGTTAGAGCGAAAAACCGACTAGAAGAAACTCCGCAGCAGGTCTTCACAGCACTGTACACAGACACAGCAGTTGAAATTCAGCAGACACCAACAGACACAGTGTAGCAACACACAGCTGCCATAAAATTCCCTCCAATCTAGTTTAATCCAATTTAATCCAATCCATTTCAATCCAATTTCAAACTGACTTAAGCTTTACTGCTGTGATACCTCCACTCAAGCGCTTCCTGCTAAGCCAAAGTGGTACAACAAGTTGTAAATGTAGTAACAGTATAAGAAATAGATTGAAAAAAGGGTTGTCGTCTGTGACAAAGAGAAAAAGAAAGACGGGAGGAGAAAGAAAGACATACAGATATATAGACACTACATATTAAAGTATTAGAGTATTAATAGTGAGCTTGTGCTGCAGTAACAGCCTCTACTCTTCCAGGAAGGCTTTACACTAGATGTTGAACATTGCTGTGCTTAGTGAGGTCAGGTGATGTTGGATGGTCAGTTCTGGATCTCCAACTCATCCCAAAGGTGTTGGATGGAGCTCCATCACTCCAGACAATGCACTTCCACTGCTCCACAGCCCATTGCTGGATTGTTTCATACTCTTCTAGTGCATACTGGACATGGTGACAACAGGCTCATGTTTAGGCTGGGAGTGAGTTTTGGGGGAAAGTCTGAGGGTAGAACCTTGTTAGCAGCAGATCTCTACCAAGGACTTCTCCAGAAGTCTTGTCCATCCACTTCCACACTCTCCTTTTCAGTGGCGCTGTCTGGTCAGTCTAATTATAGGTGTTAATTCTCCAAATGAAGACATTAAGTGATCAATGAGGGATCGACAGGGTGGCCACAGTCTGCTAAAGACCATTCAGAGACTCCTACGGATGAGTCCAGATAACAAATCACTAATCCAATTACTGAGAGGCAGGAGCCTTTAGAAAGGCTTAATGAAGACTGATCTATCGCCAATAGTCTACAGACTGAGTCAATGCACGCTGAGAAACAGCAGCACACAGAGCGGGCGAGAACCGGACTTATCTAAACAACGGCTCTAAAAATCTAAATTAGCCACAGATGTTGAACAAATTACTACAAATTACGTAAAAACAACTCGAAAGCCCACTTTAAAGCCCTGCTCACACTTTAGATTTGGAAAACAGTCTGAACACTCTGACCACGCTGAACCCACACTCTCTAAAAACGTGACAATCAAGCGGCCTTTGCAGTGCTGCCATATAAGAACCACTCTGGTTCCTCAGAGAACATTTCAATCAATAGTTCTTCGAAGAGCCATTTTCATAAATGAGATTAAAGTTTAAGGCAGCTCCACACAGAAAGCAGTGGGTGTTGTGTACCGATGCTGATGCTCAGTCAGGGTAAATATTTTATCTGATGGCAGCTGAAGGCTGAAGACATAAAGGCCTTTCTAAACATTCCCTGCATGCCGCCCTCCGACTTCCATCTGCTGCTGCTGAGGCTGCACATAAAGCATAAATATACAGCACAAAAATACTCACTTCTGTACAATCCTCACTTCACACTCACTTCTGTATTGGTACTGTGTGAAGAACCGTGCAGAATATCAGCTGCAGTCTAACACTGAACTCGCTCAGCCTTTTAACACGCATTTAATATTCTCAAACTAGATTAATGCATTGCAGATAGATAGATAGATAGATAGATAGATAGACAGACAGACAGACAGACAGATAGATAGACAGACAGACAGACAGATAGATAGACAGATAAACAGATAGATAGACAGATAGATAGATAGATAGATAGATAGATAGATAGATAGATAGATAGATAGATAGACAGACGGATAGATAGATAGACAGAAAGATAGATAGACAGACAGACAGATAGATAGATAGATAGATAGATAGATAGATAGATAGATAGATAGACAGATAGATAGACAGACAGATAGATAGACAGACAGACAGACAGATAGATAAACAGATAGATAGATAGACAGATAGATAGAAAGATAGACAGATAGATAGATAGATCGATAGATAGATAGATAGATAGATAGATAGATAGATAGATAGACAGATAGACAGACAGATTAACAGATAGATAGATAGATAGATAGATAGATAGACAGACAGACAGACAGATAGATAGATAAATAGATAGATAGACAGACATACTGATTGAAAGACAGTTAGCTAACTAGCTAGCTACCAAGATAGATAGACAGATAGATATATAGACAGATAGATAGATAGAAAGACAGATAGACAGACAGACAGATAGATAGATAGATAGATAGATAGACAGACAGATAAATAGATAGATAGACAGACATACTGACTGAAAGACAGGTAGCTAACTAGCTAGCTATCAAGGCAGATAGCTAGATAGCTAGACAGACAGTAGGGGTGGGTGATTGATTCACAATTCTAGATACTAGCTGATTGCTACAGATAGATAGATTCTAACATTTAAGAAAAGTAAATAATTGTGCCGTATTCGGTTTCGCAGTAGATGTTCTTGTTTTGACTTGTGTTTTAAATCCAGCGCACCCCTTTTTTCACAGCGGTGCGCTCTTACCCCTCCCTAAGCCCAAACTCATCTAATATATTATATATTAGTTTATATATTTAGTTCAAGGAAATCCACTGTTAAAAAGACAAGTTTTATAAAAGTTTAATAAATGCATGATGTTTCCAAAGTCAAGGAGCAACCGTGTTAAATAATCATGATCTTAGTAGTGACCACAACAATCGTGATTATGATTTTTGCCATTATTGAGCAGCCCTGATAGATAGATAGATACATACATACATCATCTAAACCACTTATCCTTCTGGGTCGTGGTGTAGATAGATAGATAGATAGATGGATGGGTGCACAAGCCGAAATGCAGACACCAACTCAAACATTCACTCTCAGTAGTGTGTGTGTAGCGAGGTACGTGAACAAAAACGTCAGTTGTTGGAATGTGAATTATTATTTGCATGGAAAATGTCCTATTCATTCTGAAAAGGTCAATGAGAAACGGTAAGATAGGGTTAATATTTACTCAAATAACTTATGATATAATATTGTGATATATCTGTAAAATTCTGTGATATTGAAATTAATACCACCCTGCACTTCTTGCTAATAATGCTAATATCATGTGCCGAGTTTGGAATTTGCAAGGCCGCTGGGTGAAATTCAAATGCTTTGTGCGTGAATATGTTTATGGTGGACCTCGCTGGCCTTGCAGCCCTCAGACACAGAAATATGCTGATGATATGCATTCTGGAGAGGAAAAAAAAGGATTTCATTACAAAAGCCCATGAGAGAGGAACATTATAAATCACTGGAGAATATGAAAGCAAACAGAGTTTATGCATGTTCCAGATAAAAGACTGGTAATAGAACTGGGGAAAGAGCATGAACCGGGAAATTACTGTGTGATATATGAGGCACTTATAGTTTGGATAAAAATGTGATTTTCTTTTGTTTGGTTTTTCAATGTAATGAAAAATCACCATTAGAACCGATACATCATTCCAGTCCCGATTCACCGCCACTGCTAATCTAAGGATTTTTAACAATTTTAACCCTTAGAAGTCACACTTCTCCTATGAATACCAAAAGCACTCGTATATGAAACATTTTTCACCCATAGCTCACCGAAACAAGTGGAGAGTCTGTGCTGAAAGTGCAGATTCTACATTTTTTATCCATTTCTGTTTTAAGTATTATACATCCAGCCCCCACAGTCCTCTGACCAAACGCTGTTCGGTAACGGATGGTGCAGATTTAGATTTAAGCTACATTTGTCAGATTATTCTGAGAAACAGTGCTGATCTTTGCCTGGTTGTATCCTAGAGCAAAAGAACAAAAGTCGGGGGCTCGTCTGGGATCAGTATCAGCAGCTAAAAGTGAGCTGAAATTTAATATTAATAATTCTGACCTGTAGCTCTTTGAAACAAATGGAGAAAATGTGTGGAAAGTGCAGATTCTAAACTTAATAATCAGGCCATACCACACTTGTGTTTGCAAGTAAAAGAGGAGATATTTTATTATGATTTGAGGCAAAGTATAGTCGATTGCAGAATGGAAAATATTGACATTTTTGTTGTTTTTGTAATTCTTGATATCAAACCATACTGAAAAAGTCAGAAGTGCAGACTAGAACATGTCCATACAGAACAGAGATACAGAGTAATGTTATTTATTATGTATATATGTAGAGCTGCAATCATTAATTTTATGGTCAATTCCAAATCTGGTTTCTTTTCAGCCAAATTACTCATTTATTTTAGCCGTCTTTTTATTAAAAAGCTCACACTGAGTGGGCTAAATAGAAACATTAAAAACAACTAGTAGTACTAGAGAATTAGTAGCCAATAATAACAATATAATTAACATTATATCATCTGTAATGGGTCAAACTGGCATTTTAAATCCTTAGATGAAAAACACACAGCCTCTTGGCCAAACTTGATCTTGGTCGATTCTGAACTTGGCCAGTCTTGATCTTGGCCAGTTCTAAACTTGGCTAATTCTGATCTTGGCCAATTCCAAACTTGGCCAAACGTAATCTTGGCCAATTCTGAACTTCGCCAATCTCAATCTTGATCAATTCTGAACTTCATTGATCCCAGCTTGGCCAATCCCCATCTTGTTCAATTCCAGACCTGGTCAATTCCGACTTTGGCCAATCCCGACCTTGGCCAATTTCAAACTTGGCTAATCTCGATTTTGGGCAATTCTGAACTTTGCCAGGCCCGATCTTAGTCAATGCCGAAATTGGCAAATCCAGACTTGACTAATCCCCATCTTGGCCAATTCCAAACTTGGCCAAGCCTAATCTTGGCCAATTCTGAACTTCGTCAATCCCAGTTTGGCCAATCCCTAAATTGTTCAAATCCGAACCTGGTCAATTCTGAATTTGGCCAATCCCGACCTTGGCCATTTCCAAACTTGGCTAATCTCGATTTTGGGCAATTCTGAACTTGGCCAGTCCCAATCCTGGTCAATGCCAAAATTGGCCAATCCAGACTTGACTAATCCCCGTCTTGGCCAATTCCAAACATGGTCAAACCTAATCTTGGCCAATGCTGAACTTGGCCGATCCCCATTTTGGCCAATTCCAAACTTGGTCAATCCCCATCTTGGCCAATCTCAAACTTGGCCCATGTATAAAAATACACAAATTCTAAAAATATATTATAACAAAATATTTTATTTACTATGAAAATCCACAGCTTTTTTAAAATGTTGGACACATGTTGCCATTATTTTAGAAGCGCAATGCACATTGGGCAGATGGTCAATTGGTTGCACTGGAGGTAAACTCAGTTGTTTTGGCCAGCAGATGGGCTTCAAAATAGGAAAAAAATAAACAGTGTCCAGACAAATGTCCGGCTTGTGGGTGTAATTTTCAGTTGAAGAACAACTTCACAGCTTTCCTAGTGATAAGAAGAGAAAAGAGTGAGCAAAACGCTCACGAATGCACAGAGCTAACACAGGAGTGATGGTAACCAAACCAGAACTGCTTCTCAACATTGAATGCAGCTCATTAGAATCAACAGCTGAACAACAGTAAAAACTCCAGAGCTGTAAGAGTTAAACAGTCGAGATCAGAGCAGCTCAGCCTGTAAGCCTCTGATGAATGTGACAGACACACTCGCAATTCTCCGCCGGTCGCAGCAGCAGCCTCACATTTACAATAGCAGAAAAGCGGAATGCTTTATATAGGCCTTTGTACGCTGAACTCTCCTTGACCCCTCACTGGACACTCAGTGACCCGAGCGCTGACCCTCTGTTACCGCCTTAGAATCTTCTGGACATCTGCACTGAAAACACACATTTACCCTCAAACTAGTCGACTCCACTTTTCATCACACACACAAACAGCTGGAAATCTTTGGCTCCTCTTTTCTTTCTCTCTCTCTCTCTCTCTCTCTATCATTTTCCTTCTTCTCTCTTTAAATCTTTTTTCTTTATCTTTTTTTCTTTCTTTCTCTCGCTGTCTTTCTCTCTACCCCTCATTCTCCACTGCTCTCTCCTTTCTTTCCCTCGTTCTGCCTCTCTTCCATTTTCTCTCCTTCACACACACTTTCGTTTACTCTTTTTCTCTTTCTCTCCCTCACTCTCTCTTTTATATTCTCTCGTTTTCCTTTTTCTCTCTTTAGCTTTTTTTCTTTATCTCTTTCTTCTTTCTCTTTTCTTCTTTCTATCTTTTTCTTTCTTCCACTTTCTCTCCCTCTCTTTTTTATGCCTCTGAAAATAACCTTGTGTATTGCTGTTACTGTCTATATTCCACTATGGTGTAAACAGTCTCTCCATTATATTCATGTATTCAATGTATTTTTAAACATAACTCAGAGATATTCTGGGAGGAGTGCGCAGCCCCAATCTGCCCGTTACGCTCTCTCGTTACCTGCTGATGAAAAAATATCACCAAAATGTCTCAGTATAGTAAAATAACTGGTCACAAAACCACAAAGTCAAAGGCAGGACTGCCAACTCGGAGCGGAGGGTCATCAGCACATCTGTTCAGGTATAAACAAAGAGAGAGAGAGAGAGAGAGAGGAGAGAGAGAAGAGAGAGAGAGAGAGAGAGAGAGAGAGAGAGAGAGAGAGACTTCAGCTCCTGATCTATTTGCATTACAGGGATGTAATAAAGCTCCTCATCAGCATCAGAACTTAACGAAGCTCCAGTGAGGATGAAAGAGGGAGAGAGAGAGAGAGAAAGAGGATGTGGGAGAGAGAGAGAGAGAATCCGAGTTGGAGCGATTTCAAATGAAAACTCGCAGGAGGAGCTCACTCTCTGCAGGAAAACAGAGAAAAAAGAAAAATACTCATATCAGAGCAGCAACGGAGTAATGGAGCACAGGAAACACACAAAATAGAGAGAGAGAGAGAGATAGACAGAAATACAGAGTGAGAGAGAGAGAGAGAGAGAGAGAGAGGAATGATTTGTATGTGTACAGTGCTAGCATATACGTTAGAGTGTGTAGAGAGAGATCGATACAGTGAGTGAGAGAGAGAAAGAGAGAGAGAGGAGAGAGAATGACAGAGATAGGAGAGAAAAAAAAATTGTCCATTTTACAGAGTATGTAGGCTATTGTAGTCTATTGTACAGAGTATGTAGGCTATTGTAGTCTATTGTACAGAGTATGTAGGCTATTGTAGTCTATTGTACAGAGTATGTAGGCTATTGTAGTCTATTGTATAGAGTATGTAGGCTATTGTAGTCTATTGTATAGAGTATGTAGGCTATTGTACTCTATTGTACAGAGTATGTAGGCTATTGTAGTCTATTGTATAGAGTATGTAGGCTATTGTAGTCTATTGTACAGAGTATGTAGGCTATTGTAGTCTATTGTAGAGAGAATGTAGGCTATTGTAGTCTATTGTATAGAGTATGTAGGCTATTGTAGTCTATTGTATAGAGTATGTAGGCTATTGTACTCTATTGTACAGAGTATGTAGGCTATTGTAGTCTATTGTATAGAGTATGTAGGCTATTGTAGTCTACTGTATAGAGTATGTAGGCTATTGTAGTCTATTGTATAGAGTATGTAGGCTATTGTACTCTATTGTATAGTGTATGTAGGCTATTGTAGTCTATTGTAAAGAGTATGTAGGCTATTGTACTCTATTGTATAGAGTATGTAGGCTATTGTAGTCTATTGTATAGAGTATGTAGGCTATTGTAGTCTATTGTATAGAGTATGTAGGCTATTGTAGTCTATTGTAAAGAGTATGTAGGCTATTGTAGTCTATTGTAAAGAGTATGTAGGCTATTGTACTCTATTGTAAAAAAGACAGTTTGTTTTCATTAGCTACTTTTGCTTCCTCTTGAGATTAATTTCACTGAAGCCTGATTTTAACTTCATGGCAGGATCTATCTCTCTATGTCAAGTTCTTTAGAGTTACTTAGATCTGCTATCAGCCTCTCCTGTAACTGTAACCACTGTGACTTTGCAGACAGTCAGGCACCAAAGAACACTTCTTAGTGGACATAGGGAGTAGACGGAAAGCTAACCATAGACTTGAGGTCAGTTTATGCTTGGACATATTTTAAGTTTGTTTGGGGTGTGGTGGTTTAGACCAGTGGTCATTAACTAGCCTCCTGGAAATCTACCTTCTTGAAAGCTTCAGCCACACCTACTCCAGATATTGCTTTGTTCAGAGCAGAGTCTATATGATATACAACAGCCATGGAAATAAAACTCTCCCTCAACCCTCATCAAGCTGGCTGACAAGCTGAAAACAACATTAAGCAAAAATACTGAGCAAAAATAATTTATGTTAAATTAAAAACCAATCAGATTAGCTTTGCAGGTTGTGACTAAATTTAAATGATGAATATTATTACATATAAATATTATGTATATAATATTGTCATATAAATATACATAATGTTTAAATACTTAACATTAAATGGAAAGCATTCTGGATCAGCATTGTAGGTCAAAATTTGATTTACAAAATGAATATTAGCAGTATATTAGGTAAAAACACTTAATGTTAAATGTAAAACAGTTCAGAGTAGCCATTTAGGTCATAACTAAATTTGCATAATTTAATTTATTTGCAAATATTACATTATGAGTCTTTTATGTCATAACCAAATTTACATGGTCAATATTTACAGAATATTAGTTAAAAAACACTTAACATTGAATGTAATATTAATGTGTTATATGTACTTATGCAGCAAAGTGTTTGTGCGTTTTGTAAGTTCTTTAGCTTAAAACATTTCAAAGAGATGAAGTTTAATGCTGAACTCGCAACTTTTCTTCTAGACTGGTAAGTAAACAGCTGTTAATGCTAACATTGGCTGTTTAGCGATAGCTTATAAAGGAAGCTAATTGATTAAAAGTGTTAATATGTGAGCTAAGTTAGAGGAGGGACTGTGCATTTCCTTGTTTCTTACGATAGGGCTAGACGCCCCAGCTGAAAAAAGACCCTATCAGAACCATCACGATTAAAACCTTAAGGTTTTATTTTCTAATGGGAATTGGCTCAATGGTTACCATGGGAGACCACTCTAGGGCACCTTTAGATCCCATTAGGAAACCATCTAGTGCATCTGGAGTCAGTCCCAGAGCACCTGTTAAACCATTAGAATCATTTACACTGTGATACCAACACAAAATACCATTACTGAATATTGGACACCACCAGGAGCCAGCAGAATCTTGTAATGGTTTCTTTTTTTCCCAGCAGGGACCACAACTTTCTGGTGAAATGTTGCCCCCTATTTGCTTGGAGTGTGGAGTATGAATCCAACAAGTTGCTTCATCTTATATGCTCCTTTAAGTTACTATTTGCTAGTTAGGCTAATCTTGGACACACTCACTCATAGAAAGGTTTCCCTCATTATCACATTTTGGAATAGTGGAACAGTGACAATCAAACTATGAAAGAACACATCTGGAATCATATACCGACCAAAAAGTGTGAAAGGGCATTTAAGCATAAACTTTAGCATTATAGCAATATAATTATTAATATTTTCTCATCACTATTTCTGGCATGTTCCGTACAATGTACATTTTCCAAATAATTCAGAACTGCTTGGTAAAAGTGGTATCTTGTCAAGTATGATTATCTTAAACATAGTCAATAAATCTAATTAATAATTAATTGTTGCAAGCTTAAATTAAGCTAATTTCATTTATTTCTAGACACAGTTTACTTGTTTTCGGTAATTTCATTGAGTAAAATTATCTCACTTTACTGGCAGATATTTCAAGCTCATTTCTTACAACAAGTAAAATTACAAAAGTACAAAATGTCTTGAAATAAATAATCTTAGATTAAGCTTACAACAATCTCAACAGGAGAAATATTAGATTTACTGACCATATTTAAGATCATTTTACTTGACAAGACACCACTTTTTGCAGTGAATGATGTCACTATGCACATCATGTACTTGCTGCTTGAAAATATCAGCAGCCCAGCTTAAAGCATCTTCCCACATCCCTGGGACCCAGTGAAGTCTGATGGCAAGGGTGGTTAGCAGCCTGCTGCAGACACTATACTGCGCTCTACATCACAGACGAGACAGGCAGGCGGACGGGTAAACAACCCGGCATCGTAAACAAAGGGAAATAAAGGCTGCAGAGCAGTGAAAAATTAAAGCTGTGCTCTCTGTCACGTGTGCCCACGTTAAAAGCACGCTGAGGGGAAGACGGAGGGGAGTCGTAATCCACCGCAGAATCATAAATAATAGAAAGTTTCTGCTAATGGCTCGAAGGATTTGCAGATGCACATGGGCTCCTCTCTATGTGATTATCCTGCAGAGAAAAAACGACAAAAAAACCCCTCCCTCAAGGCCGATGTCCTATCTTACACTAATACACACTGAAGTCAGTGGTTCTTGTTAACCCCTAAAGGTCTAGATTTATTACGGGCATTCTGCTATATGATTTAAATATGACTGCATATTATTACAATATATGAATATATTACATATCATTACGTAATTCACTACATTATTATGTAATGGAAAAGAAACATAAATCAACATTTGATGTACATTCCAAAAGGGCCACAGAAGAGCCCCCTCTTAGAGAACCTTTTAAAGGATTGTTCCCCTGGGGTCCACAAACGTGCTTGTGCATCAAATTCAATGTTTCTATAAATGCTTTTCTGTCTTTGTGCTAATCCAGCGCAGAAGTCCAGTTCAAACACTTCCTGAATCTGTAGAGTCGCCCTTTCCATTCCATCTTATCACGAGATCATACGAGACTCACATCCGGAGTTATGAGCCTATGAAGAGGGGCTGAGATACATGTCATCTGCCTCTCACCGTGTGGAGCTGGTGGATTCGTGTGTCTGTCTACATTCTGTGTGAAACTGACCAATGGACACTCAGGAAATCACTAAGGACTGACCATCACGACGGAAACCCTTCATTCTTCATTCAGTCCACATCGGAGACTCATGTGAAATGGCATGCAAAGAGTTTACAGCTGCTGAAGTTGCTGCCGCGGTTTTGGAAAGTAGTGATGAAGATAACGGAGCATTTTGATATGAAACATATGGATAGCATGTTATATGAAGAGCCTTTAAAGGACAATTTAAGAAGATATGTGCAAATCGAGAGAACGACCTCAGACCCCAGAGGGTTAAATAATCATCTTGTAAATGCGATGTGAAGGACATTTTAAAGTATCTTACCATACAGTAGAAGTTCCATATCAATTAGCCATATGAGGGAGCCAATACACTAAGCTTTATTTTAAGCTATGTATCTCAGGTAGCCAATGAACGGAACAGTAAACACAATGATGGCTAAAGCTCTTGGCAAGCGACCTTGTTGACCACAGCTGCCTGCTTTGGACGAGAGTTAGCATTGGTATTGCTTTCCACAACTGGAGGCTGGAGCTCTTGGTGAGTAAAGAGATTAAATTTGACACTGAACTCGCAAATTTTCTTCTAGACTAGTAAGTAAACAGCTGTTAAAGCTAACATTGGCTATTTAGCGATAATTTATAATGGAAGTTAATTGTTTAAAGTTACTGAAAGTGTTGCTGTGCTAAGTTAGAGGAGGCACTGTGCATTTCCTTGTTTCTTATGATAGGGTACCCTGCCAAAAGTGGTATCTTGTCACGTATAATAATCTTAAATATAGTCGAATATCTAATATTTCTCCTGTTGAGATTGTTGCAAGCTTAAATTAAGCTTATTTAATTTATTTCTAGACATTGTTTACTTGTTTTAGGTAATTTTATTAAGTAAAAGTATCTCACTATTATCTGCCAACATAGTGAGATCATTTACTTGATAAAATTATTAAGTACAAATGTCTAGAAATAAGTTAAATAACCATAAATTAAGCTTACAACAATCTCAACAGGAGAAATATTAGATTTACTGACTATATTTAAGATCATTTTACTTGACAAGATACCACTTTTTGCAGTGTATGACATCACTATGCACATCATGTACTTGCTGCTTGAAAATATCAGCACTCCCCACATCTCTGGTGCTTAAAATTTTCAGCAAATTTAATTCATAATAAAATATCCTCTCTTCAACATGCAAACACAAATTTGGTATGAGCTGAAAGTTTAGAATCTGCACTTTCAACAGAATATCTCAGCTTGTTTCAAAAAAAGCTAAGAGCGAGAAATTATTAACATAAAACTACAGCACGCTCTCGTTATCGCCAAATGCTGATCCCGGACGAGCCCCCCTTTCTGTCAATGTGTTTTGCTCTAGGATACGACCAGGCAAAGATCAGCGCTGTTTTTCCAAGTAATCTGACAAGTACAGCCCCCGAATCTAAATCAGCACCATCCACCTTCTGAAGGGCCTTTGGACAGAGGATTGTGGGGGCTGCTGGATTCATAATAACGAAAACAGAAAACAGAAGATTGCTTTCTGTGTGTATATGCATATGTATATGTGGCGGAGGTTGAAGCTGTCAGGGTAAGCGGTTCCCACGTTCTTTTAAGGGGGAGGGTTGAAAAAGAGAGAGAGAGAGAGAGAGAGAGAGAGAGAGAGAGAGAGAGAAGAGAGGGAGATATGAAAGTGAGAGACAGATGAGAAAAGAGAGAACCAAGCGTTAAGGGTAAGCATTTCCCCTTTTCTTTTAGGGGGAGGGTTGAAAGAGAGAGATATAAAAGAGAGAGCGGGAGGGAAGAGAGAGAGGAGAGAGAGTGAGAGGAGAGAGGAGGGATTACTGGGAGGAATAGGAAAGAACAGAGAGATACCACATGTGAAGGGAAAGAGAAAGTGTATGTGTTTCTATAGAGAAAACATGCGAGGCATTCACACCCAAACTGTGTCCTAATTAAATTCTTCCCCTTCCGTTTTTTTTCTCTCCCTCGTTTGCAGAAGCCGCACTCGTTTGATTGAAATGTCGCTCAGCCCTCGCCGTGCAAAATTAACGTCAGCAACACACCACTGTGCACAAACAGACAGAAATAGACAAAAAAACAATCCACAGCCATCCCACCTCCTATCTAACTCTCTCTACCTCCCTCTCTCTCTCTCTCACTTACTCTTTCCCGCATTGGAACACTTCATGAATAAGGCTCCATAGGGGACAAATGAAGTTTTGTATGTTATTTTTTTTTTGTTCTTTCAGTTTTTCAGTTTTCCTCTAGAACATTCCCTTATGAACCATATCAGAAGAAATAGATTGATTCCTATTTCTGGCAACGCCATTGGGAGAGAAATAAAAACAGTGTGAGGCAGCCCGGCCCCATTCAAACTGAACAGTTCTGAAAGCCCAAAACTGGTACTGAGTATATAGAGACACAGATTTACGTACAAATATATATGTTTACAAGTCACTTTATGAAAGTCCAAGTCAAGCCTTGAGTCTCTGAGTTGCGAGTCCCAGGCAAGTCTCAATTCTCCAAAGACCAAGTTAAGTCTGTAGTCTCTGAGATGTGAGTCTGAATCAAGTCTCAAGTCTCTGAGGTGTGAGTCAAAGTCAAGTGAGTCTGAGTCAAGTTACGAGTCTCTGAGGTGTTTTGACTCAAGGCTCAAATCTCAGAGGTGTGAGTTCTGCTTAAGTCTAGAGTCTGTGAGGTGCAAGTCAAGTCTCAAGGTGAAAGTCCAAATCAAATCTCAAGTCTCTGAGGTGTGAATCCGAGTCAAGTCTTGAATATCAGAGGCACAAATCCAAGTCAAATCTAGTGTATCTAAAGGTATGACTTTGAGTCAAGTCTTGAGTCTGAGTTGCAAGTCTGAGTCACGTTTTGAGTCTCCAAAGTGCAAGTCTGTAGTCTCTGAGGTGCAAGTCCAAGTCTTTGAGATGTGAGTCTGAGTCAAATCCCAAGACTCTGAAGTGTGACTAGAAGTCAAGCGGCGAGTCGAGTCTTGAGGTGAAAGTCCAAGTCAAGTCTCAGGTCTCTAAAGTGTGAATCTGAGTCAGGTCTTGAGTATCAGTGGCACTATTCCAAGTCTAGTGTCTCTAAAGGTACAAGTTTGAGTCAAGTCTTGAGTCTGAGTTGCAAGTCTGAGTCAAGTTTTGAGTCTCCAAGTGTGTAGTCTCTGAGGTGCAAGGCCAAGTCAAATCTCAAGTCTTTGAGATGTGAGTCTGAGTCAAGTCTCAAGTCTCTGAAGTGTGACTCAAAGTCAAGCAAGTCCAAGTCAAGTCTAGAGTGTGTGAGGTGTGAGTCAAGTCTTGAGATGAAAGTCCAAGTCAAATCTCAGGTCTCTAAGGTGTGAGTCTAGGCCAAACCTGAGTATTGGAGGCCAAGCCAGAGTCTCTGAGGTATGACTCTAAGTCCAGTCTGTAGTCTCTGAGGTGTGACTGTGAGTCAAATCTTAAGTCACTGAAATGCAAGTCCAAATCAAATCAAAAGATGGAAGTCCAAGTCAAGTCTCCAGTTTGAAGAGTGAGTCCGAGTCAAGTCTCGAGTCTCTGTAGTGAGAGTCCAAGTCAAGATCAAAGTGGAAGTCCCAAGTCAAGTCTCAAGTCTCTGAGGTGAGAGTCTAAGTTGTGTTTCGAGTCTCTGAAGTGAAAGTCTACGTCAAATCCTAAATCTCTGGGAGTGAGTCAAGTCTTGAGTATCAGAGGCACTAGTCTAAATCTAGAGTCTCAAAAGGTATTAGTCTGAGTCAAGTCTAGTGTCTCTGAGCTTCCAGAGTTACCTTTTATTCCAATTCGAACCATATAAAATATCTACTCCTCTACTTACAAATACAAATGTGGTATTAATTGAAAGTTGATGGATCTGCACTTCCCACTGAACCTCTTCCCTTGTCTTAGTGAACGACACTTGAGAAATATTATTAAATATTAAATATTACAGCACGCTTTTGGCATTGCTGAATGCTGATCCCGGACGAGCCCCCCTTTTTGTCAATGCAAGTCCTTTAGGATACCAGTGGGCAAAGATCAGTAATGTTATTCTAAGTGATCTATCAACAGATAAAAAAATGGAAAGCAGTAGAAATAAAGAAAAATTCTCTGTGTCGAAACATTTGACTGGCACTGTATCTTTGTTTATCTTACAGTACAGCATTCAGCAGAGGCAACACACTGGCCTGCAGACACATTTGTTTAGTTTATTATGGGTCCATCTGCGCTCTCTCTCTCCACCGCTCTCCTTTTGTCCTTCCTCACCATCTTTCTCCCAAATTCATTCCACAAAATCAGCCACCTGCTCATTCTATTTAGCCGGCTAAATTTCCCCCCAGTGAGAGGGTTTACAGTGGGGCGTGTGTGCGTGTGTGTACAGTTATTGCTTTCTGGATGAATTTATGTCAGCTCTCTGTCAGTGCACAATGATACACACCACGGTACGAGAAAACACCCACACCGCACGCCAATCACACTGCCTTCACCTGTTAATTAACCACACACACACACGGGCGGCTATCTGTCTGCTGCAGGCACTCCCAGCTTGGAGCCTGTATGTGTATGTATGTGTGTTTGTTTTTGTACATTTTCAAGACAAACATGCCCTGACAGAGTAGGGAATCCTAGGAAAGGACTAGGCTTAAACTGTAGTATACAGTAGGGGTTGCATGACTTTAGATTTAGAAGTCTACAGACAGTAACACACGCAGCGGCCTCTCCGGGTCCAGGTCCGAAGTCTAAGCTTCATGTTCTTTAACTTATAGATCTGACTGCTTGCATTTTGCACATTTTATTTCTTCAACAATGTCTGACTTGCATTCTTCCAGGTTTTACTTTAACAATGTTAGCTGCTAGAATACTGTATCAGCCAAATACTGTATTCCATTGCTGTCCTTGTTGCTAACTCAGTGACTGCTAAGATCACATATCCAAAATGCTACCTGTACAGGAGAAAGAAAAAACCTACTTTACTTTTAATGTAAGTCAATGGAACCAGACATTTTTTCGGAGTAATTTTGGGCCGTTTCTTTTGGGCCGTTCTTCATTAACTTCACCCATAGTGTAAAGGGCAACAGGAATCAAAAACTGAAAAACGTTTCGTTCCGACAGCAACAATATGCTAGGCTGCAAATATGTCGTAGTATGTTAGGTCCTCCTTTGCACAGCTCCACAGATTCTCAGTACCGTGTGCTGCCTGTGTTCTGTTTGGTGTTTATTGTAAGTCTTTTGTATTTATTTTTCTGTATTGTCTGAACTGTGTTTACTGTATTGTCCCGCACTTGTGTTCCTGTGTTGGTCCTGGAGGAATGTTGTTTCGTTTCACTGTGTACTTGACAATAAGGCCTCTTGAGCCTCTTAAATATGTGATGAAAGTTGAGTCGACGTCGGCTAATCGCAGATGACGTCATGAATAAAACCACAGCAGACGAGAATGCTTTGCAACAAGTGACTTTAAAAAAGCCACGGTGAAGCCAAACTCCAGTCAGTAGATTGTGACGTGCCCTTTCCAACAATCCCTGGATCACATTGCAAGGCTTCAGGGAACAGGAGATACAGTCCTTTGAATTTCACAAATTTGTATCTGACTCCGGGGCACCCTAGGTGGCCTTGCCGAGACACTTGCCTGCGGTGGAGGTCTGGAGAGCAATTTAGAGCGCCGTGACTCAGCAAAAGTCAGACTTACTTCAAACTTTACAAGATTATAGGCCGTTATGCTCCCTCTCCAACCACACCTGACTTTTTATTGTAGCCTTTGGGGATAACAACGGTCAATATCTGATCTTTGAAACTCTGTAGATTGGTGGAGAAATGTTGGACTGAAGCCAAAGTCCAGTTAAGCGTGAGATATCCTTTCAAAGGAGCCCTGGATTGCATTGTTAGCCTTCAGAAAACCAGAGATACAGACCCCAAAATCACCAGGATCCACACCTGCTGTCTTCTATGAGGTGTCTATGTTGTTAGAATCATAATCATATAATCAGCAACTAGTCAACATCAAGCTTAAAGCATCACCACCGAGCAGTGAAGTCGACTAGTCTGTGCAGCTCCTAGTGTTCAGTACTGTGCAAAAGTCTTGAGGTGTAAGTCCAAGTCAAGTCTGAGGTCTCTGAGGTGTGAATCTGAGTCAAGTCTTGAGTATCAGAGGCGCTAAGTCAAGTTTTGAGTCTTCAAAGTACAAGTCTGTAGTCTCTGAGGTGCAAGTCCAAGTCAAATCTCAAGTCTGTGAGATGTGAGTCTGAGACAAGTCTCGAGCCTCTGAAGTGTGACTCAAAGTCAAGCGAGTCCAAGTCAAGTCTAGCGTATGTGAGGTGCGAGTCAAGTCTTTAAGTGAAAGTCCTAGTCAAATCTCAGGTCTCTAAGATGTGAGTCTGGGTCAAGCCTGAGTATTGGATGCTCTAATCCAGCCTGGAGTCTCTAAAGTCCCAAGTCTAGAGTCTCTAGCGGTACAATCTTGAGTCAAGTCTGTAGTCCTCTGAGGTTTATTATGAGTCAAATCTTAAGTCTCTGAGGTGCAAGTCCGAGTCAAATCTTGCGTATACATGTATTACATCATTATAATGAAGCACTGATTAGCCAAACCAGGTGCTGGATGATAAACACAAAAAATGATGGTTAGGGTTAGGGTCTATGAGGAGAGCTGTTCTAAACTGTCTAACAAACTCACTGACATACATAAGATAACATTTGGGGATTTGGAGACCTCTCTGGTGGAAATGTGTAACTGCACACAACATGTAGAGGAACATTTTGTAGTGCGGGTTGCGCTTCAGACCCCTTCACTGAGTGGATGAATCTGATGACTGAAAGATAATTCAAAGAGAACTCAGTCTGAGCTTGGTGAAGGAGCGTCTTCTGAGGATGTGAGTGAATTATCTACTACTGTCATCACATCTTCATCAGTATAGTGTTGATTTTGAGATCATTTTAGGCCAAAACATCGAGGCTGACCTTCTTTTTGAGCCTATGTGTGTGACGTTAATACATAAAGACATAAGATGTGGTGTGAAAAATTCCTGACTCGATGCCTCTGACTTTTAAATGATTATTTTAGGTGTTACAGGGCGACTCACTGACTCTCCCGACTCAGTAAAGCTACTTCTTTCCCGTTTAATGTTAATGTTATTTGCATCTGTTACATTATATATATATATATATATATATATATATATATATATATATATATATATATATATAATGACTTGGAAAAACATCTGGTTCTGTTGACTTACATTAAAAGTAAAGTATGATTTGTTCTGACAGCAGTGATTATATATATATACGTGTGTGTGTGTACATATAAACGTGAATCCATGTCCTTACATTGTATAAAAACAAACCTGTGTGTGTGTGTGTGTGTGCCTTGAGTCCTCTTACAGCACCGAGAGGCATTTCAATCAGGTAATAATACACAGAGCCTCCTCCTCTCTCTCTCTCTCTCTCGCTCTCTCTCTCTCTCTCTTTCTCAGTCCCTGTCCATCCCTCTTCTCTCTTTTCGGTCTCTTTTCTCTCTGTCCTCAGTAACATCTCTCTCCCTCTGTTGTTATCCTCTCTCCTCTCATTTCTCTCTCTCTCTCTCTTTCTGTCTGTATTTTCCTCTCTCACTCATTGTTCTGTTCCTCTATCCCTTTATTTAGTCTCTATGTTCCTCTCTCTCTCTCCTTTTCCATTTCTGTCCTTAAAAAAGACGGTTCTTCAAGGGTTTCTTTAGTAAAGGGAATGGTTCTGAATGGTTTGCATATGGTTCTATATAGCAACAGAAAGGGTTCTGTTACAATGTCAAACTTGTTACAATAGAAGAACCTTTTTAGTGCTTTATAGAACCATTTACAACACATTCTCCATTAATCTGAAGAACCATTTCACCCTGCAAAGAACCATTTTTGAGCAAGCAAATAGTTCTATATAGAAGTCATGGTTCTAAACATCTATCTGTCTCGATCTCTCGATCTATATTCTTCTTGCTGAGATTGTTTCCATCAGTGTTTAGGGATACACTGAAACAGCCAGCTAGTGTGTGTGTGTGTGTGTGTGTGTGTGTGTGTGTGTGTGTGTGTGTGTATTAAAACATACAGAACAAATGGACAGAATATGGTTTGATGTTTACAGAGACAGTTGCTAAGGAGATGAGAAGCAAGGGACATATTTAGCTCTGAGAGAGAGACAGAGAGAGAGAGAGAGAGAGAGAGAAAGAGAGAGAGAGAGAGAGATAAAAGAATGAAGAGCCACAGAAAAAAGGGAAAGTAGAAAAAAGCAAGAGCGAGAGAACAAAGAAACAGAGAGCGAGAGATGGTAAAAAAGAGAGAAACAGTGAGAGAACAAAGAACGAAAGAAAGAGAGAAATGGTGAAAAAAGAGAGAAAGAGTGAGAGATTATTGTGAAAGAGTGAAACAGAACTCAATTCTCCAGCTCTGTATGAAGGCTGGTGTGTAAGTTATATACTGTACGTTGCTGCTGCTGCATCTTCGAAGGATTCATGTTTGGCGACATTCATAGCATTAACATCAACCACACAAACTCTAATGACCACTTACTGACCAATTAGACCAATTTGTCACAGTGCAGCATTCCGAAATACAACTGCTAGGAACAGACACTACAACAGGACATCAGCGGCTAAAAATCAGCTTAAAAACATTTATTCATCATCATCTAAACCGCTTATCCTTCTGGGTCATGGTGGGGTGCTGGAGCCTATCCCAGCTGTCATTGGGCGGAAGGCAGGATACACCCTGGACAGGTCGCCAGTCCATCGCAGGGCATTAAAAACATTTTGTAATGCTTTACTGTTCTGTTCATAAAGCCACATGACATCACATGACATAGGAGATACTGAATAATTCATAGTGAATACAAAATAATTCATAATAGATACTGAATAATTCATAGTAGATGCTGAATAATTTATATTAGATACTGAAAAATTCATAGAAGATGATGAATAATTTATATTAGATACTGAATAATTCATAGAAGATGCTGAATAATTTATATTAGGTACTGAATAATTCATAGTGGATACTGAATAATTCATAGTGGATACTAAATAATTTATAGTAGATACTGAATAATTCATAGAAGATGCTGAATAATTTATATTAGATACTGAATAATTCATAGTGGATACTGAATAATTCATAGTGGATACTGAATAATTTATAGTAAATACTGAATAATTCATAGTGGATACTGAATAATTTATAGTAGATACTGAATAATTCATAGTGGATATTGAATAATTCACAATGAATTCTGAATAAGTCTTAGTAGATACTGAATAATTCATAGTAGATACTGAAACATTCCTAGAATAATTCATAGGGAATTTTAATGTAATTACAGAATAATTTACAGTATTTACAGAAAAATTAATAGTAAATACTGAAAAATCCATAATCGATGTGGAATAATTTATAGTGGATGCTAAACAATTAATAGTGCTTACTGAATTATTCATAGTAGTTAATGAATAATAACAGCCCAGCGTTACACTTCTCACCCTCACCTGTATCTCCACCTGCTGTTCCAGGTGTTTCTGGACTGTGAATCAGCCTGCTGAGTGTCCAGCTGTTTCAGAGTGAATGAGGACTCTCTGGTTGGTGAGAGAAGCTGGTGTGGATCATCTCAGGGTTTCTCGAGTGAGTCTAAGCTGCTGCTACACATTATAAGTAGTGGGTCAAAAATCAATATGAGTGTAAAGGCTTTTTTCCTCGCTGATCTTCCTCTGCTCGGCCTTCTGCTCTCTCTCACAGGGCACTCACTGAACACAGCGCTGACGAACACACCAGCTCTGCAGCCGGACACCAACCAGTAATGTGTGAAAGCATTTCGCTGCTGTCGGAAGAAAACCTTGTATCTCCAAAATGGTAACTTTACAGGGAAGAAAAAAAACCTACTTTACTTCTAATGTAAGTCAATGGAACCAGAATTTTTTCCAAGCATATTTTGGCCGTTTTGGTCCATTCATCATGAAATTTACACACAATGTAAAGGACAACAGGCATTTTCAGATTATGACAAAAAATGAAAAACAAAAATGGAGATACGAGGTTTTGTTCCGACAGCAGCGATACACTCACCTTTACAGATAGTGACGGGGGGATCAGGAAAGGGGAGAAATGAAATGAAAAAGAAAGAAAGAAAGGGAGGAAGAGGAGAAAGTAAGAGAGGGAGAAGTGAGATAGGGAGAGAAAGAGAGAAAGAGAAAGTGCAAGAGAGGAAGGAGAAAGGGAAAGAGAAGAGAGAGAAGAAAGAAGATAGAGAGAGAAATACAGAAAGAGAAGAGAGAAAGAGGAAAGAGAAAGAAAGAGAGAGAGAGAGGAAAAAGAATGAGAAAAAGAGGAAGGGAGAGTGAGAGAGAGAGAGAGAGAGAGAGAGAGAGAGGGAGGAAAGAGACAGAGATAGAGAGAGAAAGAGAGAGAGAGAGGAAAAAATGAGAAAAAGAGGAAGGGAGAGAGAGAGAGAGAGAGAGAGAGAGAGAGAGAGAGAGAGGAAAGAGATAGAGATAGAGAGAGAAAGCGAGAGAGAGAGAGAGAGAGAGAGAGAGAGGAAAGAGAGGAAAGAGAATGAGAAAGAGAGGAAGGGAGAGAGAGAGAGAAAGAGAGAGAGTGGATGTCTCTCGCTCGAGGGCCACTGGAAGGCCGATTTTCACACTGACTCACGCTGTAACTGCGTCACACTGAGAGTCCAGAATAAACACTTATGGCTGATCATTTTTGAGGGTTTCCTTCTTCGCTGGAGGTTATTTTTGGAGCTCGTTTGCTGCAGATGGCCAAATCTAATAACTGTGAATTAAAACCAGACAGGCTAATATCTGGCAACCCTGAGGCCCAAACACACGTATTCCTTGCGTGTGTTTGTCTCTGTAGGAGTGGAGCACAGAGGCTTATTCAATTTTTAAAAACTGCTCATTTGTAGGGCTGAAACGATGCACATACTTTCAGATTCGATGTTCAATTCTGAGGTGAAATTTTAAATTTGATTTTTCAGATTTTATGTAATAAAAATGTCTTCGGTCTACAGAGCTCTAATTCTACTCAACACAGATTGGTTCGGTGCAGATGAATAAAGGTCAAAAGAACTTTTTCAGCTCCAGCCGCACCTAAAAATAAACCCAAAAAATTACCTAGAACACCTAGAATTACCTAGAACAGCTAGTCTTTCGAGTGTGGGTGTGTCTATAGTCCCACCCCATCCCCCCACTTTACTGTGACAGGCTGCACATAGCTTAAAAATGTTTCTTCAAGGGTTCTTTAGTAAAGACAGTGGTTCTATATAGAACCATGAACACTCAAACAAGCATTTGCATGCTTAAATAGTTCTTAGTATGGTGAAATGGTCCTTGCTGTATGTGGTTCTATATAGAACCCTTTTCAAAAGGGGCTCTATATAGCACCAAAAAGGGTTTTATAATCATAACAATAGGAAAACCATTTTTGGTTCTATATAGGTTCTATATAGAAACATATGCAATACACTCTCCATGAATCTGAAGAACAATTTCACCATGCAAAGAACCCTTTAAACATGCAAAGCGTTCTTGGAGTGTTCACAGAACTACTGTCTTTACTAAATAACCCTTCTTCAGTGAAGAGAATGGTTCTAGATAGAACAATGAACACTCAAAGAACCCTTTGCATGATTATAGCGTTCTTTGCATGGTGAAACTGTTCTTCATATTTATGGACAGTGTGTTGCATATGTTTCTCTATAGAACCTTTTTGAAAAGGGTTCTATATAGCACCAAAAAGCGTTCTTCTATTTTTTCAGGCTCGACATCACAAAAATAGAAGAATCCGTGCTATATAGAACCATCTACAGCACTTTCTCTATCAATCTGATGAACTCTTTAACGATGCAAATAAACCTTTAATCATGCAAAGCGTTCTTTAGTGTTCATGGTTCTACATAGAACCACTTTCTTCACTAAAGAACCCTTGAAGAACCATCATTTTTAAGGGTGTAATGTGTTTTTGGAACAATGAAGCATGCAAATCTATTCTAGACCCCAAAAATAAAATCACGAACACTGAAAATGAGCATAATGTGTCCCCAGCACGTGTGACGTTTTCCCCCTAATCCCAGAGCTCATAGAGATCCTGTGAGAAATCCTAAAATGCCCCACTGACCCACTGATCCAGTGATCCTCACTGTATTTTTCCAAAGGAGCCACACATAAAATCAATATCAGAGGCACATCACCAAAGGCATTCCCACTCAGCAAATACGCTAATACACTAATACACTCATGCTAATCGATACAGCCTTTTACATCTGCCGCGTGCCTGGCGGCGCACACGAGGCACAGCTTCAATAGCCTGGCTCAGTTTGTATCAGAAATGACGAAGTATATGGATCAGTCAGAGCTGAAAACACACTTAGGTCTTTAATTATGTTTATTTTATTAAAACTAATGACTGAATATTCCATTTTGTCACCAAAACAATCATAACACTACCCAAACTTTACCATTACTTCCATTTTGAGCTGAACTCAGATATGCTAGCCAGTACATGACTAGCAAACACAGCTCTGAACAGCTGTTCACACATAAAATCATCATATTTTTTCAGTAAAACACTAAAAAGTACATAACTGCAGACAATATGAGGCAGACTTAATGTTCCACACTGATTTTCAGACGTTTACTTTAAAACACTGGGATCTAAGCGCTCACCGCATGGCCATGTGGGACAGGGACGCGGCCTCACTTCCTGCTCTAAAATAAGCTCCACCCACATATAAAAACTCTGTGTTTTGGTAGTGACCTGAAATCCTGGACCATTTTTTGAATACATTTTTTTATTTAACCCTTAACATTCCAGGCATATTACATACTAAGTCTTATTATTCAGTAACTACAGTGACTTCAATGTAAACTAATGGAGCTTTTCTCATGTTATAGAAGTGTGCAATAAAACTTTGGGTCTGCCGGACAGGCTCATGGCCTGATAAGGCTTAAAAATTAAACACATTTTTTCACTTCTAAAGAAATAAAAAAGATCTTCTAAAAACACACAAGAAATTGCAAAAGAAATGTGGGCATCATTTAATTCTATTCTTAAAAAAAATTTTATAGTTGCAGAATGATGAGAAAACTGTCTGTTATACAAACCTACATTTATCATACAACTTGTTTACTTGAGTTATGAAATCTGAAGTGCTGCATGAGGGCCGAGTAAACACCATTGATTTCACAGACTCCCGGCCGTGCTTACTGACGCAGAGTTCAACAAACAGCTCCGGGTTCCACAGCAGCAACAGCATCGACTGGCTTTTCAGAGTGAGCTCCACTGCTGGAGAGTGACCTTGCTCAAAACCCTGATCGCACCAGCAAAAGGATCCAAAAAGAGAAGAATACAGCCAACAAACTTCAGGGTGCTGATATAAGCTGGATAAACTAACAGGTTCTGCTGCAGAAGAACTGGCCTAAAGTCCTCATGCCCAACAGCAACCATCTTTCTTAAGTGTGGGGGAAACATAATAATGGCTAAATTAAATGTTTTAACATCTTGTCTACTCTTTTATGGAGTAAAGGCGGCGCGTAACTCGCCGGAGTAGCCGCTCCCATCCCTGTCACTTATTCTGAGATTTCTTATTTCGAGCAAATTGCTCAGAAACATTTCAGATATCCTGAGGTAAACTGGCATTACCCACCTCCCCATGGGAACGGATCCCGTCCAAACAGGGCTTAAAGCCCATTTCACACCAGATGCGGTAACGGTGACACATGATGCGCCACGTAGTGCCGTGCGCATTGCACTCCTATATTAATCAGTGTAGCCTTTCACACCGGCCGTGTGTGTCACGTGGTACCGCGGCAGTAACACACGCATGAACTACAAAAATCTTTTTTCGTACATGTGCTGTGTGCAGTATTTACAAGCACCCAATAATCCGATCATAATCAGAATTCTGCAGTTATCTGATTATTCAAATGATCATGTTAACCCCATACTCCGATCTAGAAATCTGATTAAGAAATCCGATAAAGAGGCTGGACTTTAGCTCAGTAATTAGATTTCTCAGTGCATGCAAACTCTTACTCTGATTTCTTTCGGATTTCCCAGTCTGCATGTGTGAAAACAGATCATAGTACCGGAAATAAGCGTGCAACATCGCCACAAGACACAGCAAAACACTTTCGGAGCGACGCTGAAACCAAAGACACGCTTGACGAAATGAGGGATTTAAATATTCTTCATCTTCTAGACGATCTATGTTCATATTTTCAGGTAAAGTGACTGTGTTTTTTTTTTTTAAAGCCACAGTATGAAGTTTATGTCAAGTCTTCTTCTGTGGGTTTATTGGCTGGTTGTAAAGCAGAAATCTGATTACTGTCTGACTCATGTAGACCCGGAATTTCACATTATCTGATTACTCAAGTGCATGTAAACGCACTGATCGGATTACTGACAAAATCTGATTTTCTGCAGTTATTGGATTATTCAGTGCATGTAAACACACTCAGTAAAGAAATGCAATGTCTGTGCTAAAATATATAATCTAGGCTAATAAAAAAATCAACAAATCTAGTTTTGACTCTTTGACAGGTTGATTAAAATCCCTTTAGTAGGTTTATGTTGTGAACACAGGTGTCGGTCAGTCACGGCAGCTAGTCTAGATTTTACTGTTGATCTCTTTATGTCATCTATATAAAGTGTGAGTAATAAACGGACAACACAGACGGTTACACTACGTGAAAATGCAACACAAACAGCAACCGCTCTTGTTTCGCGATGCGTGTGTTCTGGATTAACACGTGCGCCGCGTCACATCTGGTGTGAAATGGGTGCAAGACTGTGAACTCGCTGCAGCTGCCACTTGCAAGCCCTCCTCGCTAGACTGAATGCAATCAAATCCTCACAGCAATGTTCCAACATCTAATGTAAAGCCTTCAAAGAGGAGTAGAGTCTGTTACTGCAGCACAAACTCACTATTAATACCCATAACTTTTACACATATACAGCCTAGTGAGTCTGGATACAGGCAGCTCTTCCATCGGCCTCCATCATAAATGGACGTATGTACATGCTCCTCGAGGATGAAGCTCAGCTTACGATGGAGAAACTGTCATCGGAGGAGAGCCGAGGATGAAATGGTGCATGAGTGACACTCATCATACGCACGGCTTAAACGTGAGAGACAGAAGAGCCATTAAGAGGGAAGGATAGACCGTGAAAGTGGGCGAGAGAGATAGACAGATAGTGGGAGAGAGAGAGAGGACTAATGAAATTTCGTGAAGTGGCGAGATGACAGAATGTGATAAAAACAGAAATGGAGAGCAGGATGGAGGAAGAGAGACAAATGGGGAGATCGAGTGGACCCAGGGCATTGCTAATGTCTCTCCCTCGCTCTCTCGCTCTCTCAGAAACGAATCTGCTCTTGACGAGACGAGGACGGCCATTACAATCTGCTCCTTCTTCGCTCTGCCCTCTGTCCTCAACCAGCACAAAGAACGATGAAGAAAGAGAAAGCACCAGCCATTCTCTCTCTCTCTCTCTCTTTCTCTCTCTTTCGCAAAACAAATAGAAGTGTTGCCTCATTAGCTTGAGTAAAAATGTATTTCTCTCCCACTGCCTTGATTATTCTGCCTCTCCCCAGCTAATTTCTCTCTCTCTTTTTTCCCCTCTCAATCTTTCTCTGCCCAGTTCTCACTTTCTGTATAGTTTACTCCTTCTCTTCTCCTCGCTCTCTCTCTCACGCTCGGGAGTCGCAACCCAAATGTTAAGAAGAGCCATTTTGCTCATTCAACATAAATCAAACCACCCTGGGAGCCACAACATTTTATATCCATTTTACCATCTTGGCTGTAAATACGTCTCCGTATGTGCTGATGTACTAGTATAGGATAAAAATATAATATAAATAAAAAAACACAGACTTACACTGCTCTGCTTTAAGCTTTAGCTCAGCTGTAGCCGCTTTTCTCGCATCTCCAGCAGCAAACTTTTCCACAAAAGCAGAACAGTTTCTTGTAAAATGTCTGTCAGCGTTCGACTTTTACGAGGCTGAAGTCGCTTCTCATTCGCCAGCTTCTTGTTTGAATTTTCCGTTCCACCTTAAATGGCGCCTGAAGTGCCAGAATGTAACTGCTGCACTGTTAAAGGTGGAACAGTGAAATGTGAACGAAAAGCTGGCGAATGAGTATCTGACTTTTTTAGTGTTTGACAGTTTGTCATTGCAGATTAAACGTATCAGGAAACCAGCTGGAGTGATTATAAAAGCAAATAAGTCCATTCATCTCCAAATTATCAACGTTCGTCTTAAATATCTCTCTTTAACATTTCGTTAGCTACTAGCTAGGCGAGATTGTTGTCTGTGTTGCTATGGTGACCAGCAGTCTGCGCTGATCTTCAGGGTTAAAGGGTGAATTAGCAGTTCTACATTAACTCCAGAGTTTAAGGCCATTTATTGTTAAACTGTGTTGAACGATCAGCAGAGCTTTATTTTACTGTAAAGGAGGTTTATTTTATTTTTACCTACAAATCTGATTCTGCTGTGGAGCCACAACAGGACAGTCAAAGAGCCGCATGTTGCTGACACCTGACTCAACTTATCTCTCTTCTCCTTTCTCTCTTTCTTTCTCTCCTTCCTCTCTTCCTCCTCTTCCTCCCACTCTCTCTCTTTGTCTTCCTGTATCTCTCTCATTCCTCTCTATTCTCTGTTTCTCTCTCTCTCTCTCTCTCTCTCAGACTCCTTATTAGGAAGGAATAACATTGTTAAGTGGAATTTAATGGCCGCTGCCGTAGGGCCGATACAGGACATCAACCTAACAAGATTTAGAATTAAACACGAGTTTATGAGAAGCTCAGTCTGTCACACTGCTGCACACAGACACAGAGAGAGAGAGAGAGAGAGAGAGAGAGAGAGAGAGAGAGGAGGAGACAGAAGACTGATCAGGGTCTGAGCTGTCCATTATGTATGTAGGGACTTTAATATGGGGGGGGCTTCCACTGGAACTGCTATAAATGAATAATTAAATACATTTGTTTAATTTTCAGTCAAAACAGACGTTAAATACAAGTTATTTATTTTCATCCAGCACCAAGAAAGAAGCTTCAACAACTATAATCTCAGCTGTCTGAGTGTTCAGTGAGTCACTCTTTCCCTTCATTCCAGCTTCCATTCTCTTCAGGAGACTCACTTTCAGTTCCTCAAAGAATCTGCAGACACACCTCCAAAGTTCAGTCTTAGAAGCTGGTTGATCATTTTCTGAAGTAATCAAACACATTCAGCGGTGTTGAGGTCTGGACTCTGGGGTGGTCAGTCCATTGTCCAGCTTCTTTGTTTGATGTGTCCGTCTCCTTTTCTCAGTGAGGTTCTTCTTGATCAGCTACACATCCTTTCAGACCCACAGCGCTGAGTCGTCTTCTCACAGTGGAAGGATGGACAGAAACACCTGTGGATGTTTTCAGATCTGAAGCAGCTTGATTTTCTCCTCTCTCTCAGAGATGAAAGCTTTAAGTGCTGTTTATCTGATGGGGGCAGTTTTGGGGTCGACCAGGTCTTCCTCTCTTTTGGCTGTTAGGAGCCCCATTTTCTCTGCAGCTCGTGGATCATCTTATATCTAATCTCCTCAAAAATATGTCCTGAAAAATGGATGTTTTGACTGGGAATGAAATAAACGAAGGATGGTCTCTGACTTTTGTGCAGTACTGTAGCTAAAAGTAATGAAATTAATCAAATATGTCACGAGTACAGAAAATTGTGCATTTTAATAGGCAGCATCATCATTTTCTGTCTCTACCTCTCCTTCTGTACTTCTTCATACATCTCTCTTTACTTCTCTCTCTCACTTTCAAGCTCCAGGCATCCACACTGACAGTGGGCGCTATGGAAACAAGACATTCCTCTTCTCACGCACACACTGTGTTTACACCAGCAGATTTCGTCTTGTTGTGTCTGCTGGACGGAACATGGAGAACAATAGAAAATAAAAACCTCACGGAATCCGCGCCATCGCCACGGTGACGGATCCCTGCCAAGAAAAACAATTCAGACTTCTCTCTGAGGAGTGTCCACTTCTTTAAACGTGGCGCTGTTGTTAGAGGAGAGGTTCAATCAAAGTCCAAATAAAGTTCATACGCGGGGACAATGGAGAGCACTCAAATGGCTGCGCTTGCTCGAATTATTCGAAGAAAATGGGCCATTTTTAGACAGTTTACATGGTTTACGGTTTCCTCCCTTTCGCCAAATGTAGCCGATCATCCAAGACATAATCAGTCAAGATGCTAATGTAGCTAACAAGAAAAGGACAATTTTGTACACCACATGAACAAAAGTACTTAATAATCCAATAACTGCAGAAAATCAGATTTGTGTTTACATGCAATTGAGTAATGAGATAATGGGGGAAACTCCAGGTCTACATGAGTCAGACAGTAATCAGATTTCTGCTTTGCAACCAGCCAATAAACTCAAAGAATAAGACGTGACGTAAACGTAATGTAAAACTCAAACTTCATACCGCAGTTTTTTTTTAAAGGCATCGCTTTACCTGAAAATATAAACATACATCATCTAGAAGATGAAGATTATTTAAATCCTTCATTTCGCCATGCATGTAGTTGGTTTCAGTGTCGCTCTAAGAGTGTTTTGCTGCGTCTCGCAGTGACGCTGCTCGCTTATTTCCGGTACCGCCATCTGTTTTCGCACATGTGCAGACTGAGAAATCCGAAAGAAATCAGAGTAAGAGCTTACATGCACTGAGAAATCTGATTACTGAGTTAAAACCCAGCCTCTTTATTAGATTTCTTAATCAGATTTCTAGACCTTACTCTGATCTAAGAAATCAGAGTGTGCTGTTTACATGACCATATGAATAATCAGATAACTGCAGAAATCTGATTATGATCAGATTGTTGAGTGAATGTTAACACACTCATTGTTGATAACAGTGTGTCATTCAGTGTCAGAAACCACTTAAGAAAGTCTATTAGCCCTTATGAGTCTGAAACGTTGGTCCAACTAACCAGACACTAGCGGATGTAAAAGGTCATAAAAGGCTTATTAACAAAGGGCGGTGTGACAAAAGGAGTGTCCAGGCCAGACCAGTGGAGAACAGCAACGAACAGGAACATAAACATGCACGCAAAACAAAAAGAGAAGGTCAAACACTTGCGTGGGTCAAAGCCAAAATAGCAATCAGTTCGACAAACAATACCAAAAAGGGAAACCCAAAGACACGAAACGAGAAACGAGGAAAAGGTCATAAACATGGGAAGATCAGACAGAGAAAAGAATGCTCAGTACGCAACAAATTAGGTTGGCAATACTTCGCAAAGAAACTCCACAAACAGAGTTATTTACACACAGAGGACAATGAGAAACAGGTGACAACAGTTCAGTAATCAGGCGATTTCGATGTGGGAAGTGGTTCAACATTGGTGGAGCCCTTTTTGTGTGAGTCCAGAGAATCATGGAAATTGTAGTGTGTGTATTCGACACGAGGCAGGGAGAAGACCTGGATATGTGACAGAGTCTTGGCTACTTTGACCTTTTTTGAATTCTCTTGATTTTGCCTTAATATACCATATAAAAAATAGCAACTCCAGGCTCCCGAGTGGCGCAACCGTCTAAGCGTTGGCCCTATCATCAGGAGATCGCGAGTTCGATCCCTGGTGATGCTACAGCCGTCTGTAGCCGGGAGTCCAGGAGAGCACAATTGGCCTCGCTCTCTCTGGGTGGGTAGGATGGCCCCTCCTTCTCCCCCCATCACTCAACGCGATGCTAGTCAGCGCAGGCGTCTGTTAGCTGACGTAACAGATCTGGCGGTTGGCGCTTTCCTCCGAGCGCGTTCGGCTGTCCAGTGACGTTGCGTGAGCAGCAGTTCGAAAAGAAGCGGTGGTTGGTTTCACAGGTCTCGGAGGAAGCCTGTGTTAGCCTTCACCCTCCTAGCGTTGATAGCACCGTGTGATTGGGGGGAGTCCTAACTAGCGGGTGGAATTGGAGACGACTAAATTGGGGAGAAAAATCGGGTAAAAAAAAATTAAAAAAAATAGCAACTCCAATAACACCACAAAACTCCTGCAAACAAGAGCAATATTTTTCTGTTGTGTCTCTCCACAATTAATCTGATTAATCTGTCAGCGCTACCAAGAGCCCAGCCACTCCTTATTTCTACCATTACATAAAAAAAGGCAAGAGGGCGCCTGTGTGAGTCCTTATTGAACAGAAGTGAACGGGGCAAAATGATAAAAATGTTAATAATCATGTATACGTACAATTTTGCTCAAAAGCTTCAAATTAACCCATTAATTATAGACTCACCCCTGAGCGCCCTCTAGTGTCTGACCAACCCAGATGGCATGGTTAAGTGGCAGTTCTCTTCAATACGTTCTCTGACAGAACAAGGACAAGTCTTTTACTGTCAAGAGTGTTCAGCAATCATGACCCGGACCACAGTGGCCAGCTTTACATACTTCTCTGTGGCGTAGGTGTACGATTCTGAAAGAGGTGCAGCAACACTGCATGATACAGTCTCTGAAAAAACGTTTCGGGGCAGTGCCCCTCTTGTCGCTCAGTACCTGTAACCTATTTTATTTTATTGTTCTGTTTTAAAACATTCGGTTATGAAAAGGTACAAATATGAACTTTTGAAAAACTTATTTAGGGTACACAAATGGACACTAAAACCACTGTTGTACCTTTGAGGGAACATTTAGATTGTTTGTACCTTGATGAACGAAAAATGGACTTTATGAACCTTTATATCTAGCAGGGTATGACTGTTGCTTTCCGCAAAACGTTGAGTTAAACCCAGTGGCATTTCAGTCTGCTGAGTATCAGCTGAAGGAAAGTTCACACACCAAAGAATGTGATCTTTCTAAGAAGATCTTTTCTGAGCGAGTACTCCTGCAGATGTTTTGGCATTCTCCAGTGTTTCCTGCTTTTGGACGACTGCTGCTGGACGCTTTTCTGTTTTCTCTCTGCCCTTTAGATGTTCTGACAACAGGGAATCAGAAACACGAGTGTTATCAGGCCCTTGTTCGCTCTCTCAAGAAACCCCAGAGATTCAGATCGACTCCCGCGCTCCTGACAGTCAGCCAGCGGAGAAAAACAGCCAGCGTCTCTGCCATGAAATCTGACAGATCATTTATCCTTACTCAGCACTCCCCCACTCCCCCACTCCTCCACTCCTCCACTCCCCACTACAACACCAGATAATACAGCATGTGGACAGTGTCTGCTGGCCTGAGTGTCCTCATCGTCTGACTTGGAGAAAGAGCTTTGTGGCTAAAGATGTTGGGGCAGAAAACTCAGTAGAGGAGGAGAACTGCATGGAAAGACATTTCTGTTTTATCTCAGAGAACGGAGGAACAGGAGAGATGGAGGGAAAGCAGAGGAAAGAGTGTTCTGTTAGGTCATCAATCACACGTAAATCACACTGTGGATAATGGGGCCCAGATTTATCTCCGTCACATGCTGGTATTCCCAATTTTATCTCCTTAATATTTTGCAATTCCTGATTGCGTCTTTCAATTTTTGGTATTCCCAATTTTGCCTCCTTTAATTTTTGAAATTCCCGATTTTCTCCCCCTTCAATTTCAGGTATTCCCGATTTTGTCTTCTTACATTTGTTAAATTGCAGATTTCATCTTTCAATTTTTGGTATTTCTGATTTGGTCTCCATCACTTTTTGATGTTCTAAAATTTGTCCTCATCTCTATTTGATATTCCCAAATTTATTTCCATAACTTTTTGATATTCCCAAGTTTGTCCCCATCAGTTTTTTTTATATTCATATTTACATTTTCTCCACCACTTTTGAAAATGTCCAACTTCGTCCCTGTCATTTTTGATGTTCCCACTGTTTTCCTCATCTATTCTTGAAGTTTTGTTATCACTTTTTCATATTCTTAATTTTGTCTCCACCACTTTAGAAAATGCCAGATTTTGTCGCTTTCGCTTTTTGAAATGTGGAATTCTGTCTCTGTCACTTTTTTATATTTCTGATTTTGTTACCAATACATTTTTGTTCCAGACATTTTCTTTTATTGCCAAATTCTACAATTTTCAGTTTTGTCTCTATCACTTTTTGAAGGTTTCTGAAATGCCTGATTTAATTGATTTCGTTGCCAACACTTTTTTTGAAATGCCTGATTTAAATTGCTGTTTTTGTCCCCATCGCTTTTTCAAATGTCTGGGTTTTTTCTCCATCACTTTCTGATATTCCCAATTTAGTCCCCACCACTTCACAGTTCAAGCCAGCATGTTAAGACACTGTGGACAATCACCCTAATGAGGGAGTCTGCATTACAAGCCTGGCCTACTCACTCACTCACTCACTCTCTCTCTCTCTCTCTCTCTCTGGACTTAATGGGGACACGTGTTAAACCGATACAGTAAAGATCTACCAGTCGCAAATTAAAGGCTAAAATGTCACCGCTGTAATTACACTGACATCTGTGAGGAGGAGGTCTCATTACACACACACACACACACACACACACTTATATACATCCACTGCCTCCGTGTGTGGAACTCCTGTATAATAAGGTAAATTGCTGTAAAATGTATGGAAATGTAAAGCGTAGGATCTGAACTCCTCCAGGGCAGCTCTGCTCTAGTTGGGAAATGGGGAACACCTCTCATCTCTTTACTTTTTCTCTTAGTGAAAAACGGTTCTATATACCACTAAAAAAGGTTCCACTGTTGTTACACGTCACAGAATCTTGTTTGGTACTGTTGCCTTACGATGTGGAGCTTAAGGGGTTAGTGTGTGCTGTAAGCAATCTCAGACGTTCTCAGATGAATCAGTGAACAATTCTTGTGACTGCTTTGGTTAAAAATAATATATAATCACATCAAGGTAATTTTTAATGGGGAATTTTAAAAAAATGCAAACGATTTTTCCAAATTACAGTAGAATTCAATCTTTGAGATGTAAACAAAGTCATTCGGAGTGGTTTCATTGTAGAGAAGCTTACTGGTTGGTTGGCGTTACTGCTACTGCTACTGAGTGCTGATTGGTCGGTGTTATTGCTACTGAGTGCTGATTGGTTGGCATTACTGCTACTGAGTGCTGATTGGTCGGTGTTATTGCTACTGAGTGCAGATTGGTTGGTACTACTGCTACTGAGCACTGATTGGTTGGTGTTACTCCTACTGAGTGCTGAGTACTGAGCCTCAAAAAACAAACTACCAGTATCAAAACTACAAAGCTGAAGTTACTTCTTATTCACCAGCTTCTGGTTTCAATTTTCCTGTTCCACCTTAAATGGTCAACCAGTTACGTTCTTACCTCTGAGACACCAGCAGGGAGAGCCGATAAAAGTCAGCTGAAGTTCATTTTTACACTCTACTCAAATAAAGTGAATGAAATAAAGTTTTCAGCATCACTCATACGCTCAGCATCCGTTCACTACATCTCCACAGGCTGGTTGTTTCGAGCTGAAAGATACGAGCTAAAAAGGTTAAGCTAGTAACATTAGCTAAGGTAACAGACTATTAGCATTTGTCTGTTTATTTAAAAGACTGGCTACCTTTCTCTGTGCAAATTTCAAGTCACGTGATCTACTGCGGCTTTCTGTGGTCTCGATATGGCTGTAATTTAATGTATTAATGTAGTATGGCAAAATGCAAAGTTTCATACCCAACCACTCTGAATGACTCTGTTTACATCTGATCAATCTAATTACGCAGAAATGCTGAAAGTGTTACTTCCTCTTTAACACATTGTAAGGCATATCGTGACTGCACTGTATGGCAGTGTGCAGCCCTGGTCTGATCCAGGCTGGTTAGCACTCAGCACAGGCGTCCAAGAACGCTCCGAGTAAAAGGAACTAAAATTCCAGGAGCGAACGAGTGAGAAACTTGCTCCGGAGAGAAAGAGAGAAAGTTGTGGTCAGCGTTTGAGGTGAGCTTGGAACTTAATCTCTCTCTCTCTCTCCCTCTCTGAGGGTGCTGGCAGGTTGCTGTGGGGAGTTTGTTAGCGGTGTTAGCCTGAATGACCTCACTGCCGGGGGGGAGCGTGTTAGAAAGAGAAACCTTGGATAGAGCAATCCTACACACACACACACACACACACACACACACACACACGCACACATACTCTCACACACACACACACACACACACACACACACACACATACACACACACACGGGTTGTACTGAAATGTTGGCCACTGACGTTTTCTTCAAAAGAGAAAAAAGCAGACAATTTCTAGCGAAAAAATGTAATCAGCCTACAGTAAATTGTTCAAAATTAATGTTTTAATGTGAATTAAAATTATTTTAATTCAGAGATGGGCAATATGACAATTTTTATTATTAGCATGACAAATTACTTCATAATATGTCATAAATTGGGTAATGAGTAATGGTAGGTGGTTGGTATGATATTTCAGGTACTTGCTAGGGTGTAGCTAGGGCAATGCTAAATGGTTGCTAGGGTATTTCAGGTCGTTGCTAGGGTGTTGCTAGGGCAATGCTAACTAGTTGCTAGGGTACTTCAGGTGGTTGCTAGGGTGTTGCTAGGGAAATGCTAGGTGGTTGCTGTGGTACTTCAGGTGGTTGCTAGAGTGTAGCTTGGGCAATGCTAACTAGTTGCTAGGGTACTTCAGGTGGTTGCTAGGGTGTAGCTAGGGCAATGCTAAGTGGTTGCTAGGGTATTTCAGGTACTTGCTAGGGTGTTGCTAGGGCAATGTTAACTAGTTGCTAGGGTACTTCAGGTGGTTGCTAGGGTGTTGCTAGGGAAATGCTAGGTGGTTGCTGTGGTACTTCAGGTGGTTGCTAGAGTGTAGCTAGGGCAATGCTAGGTGATTGCTATGCCATTTCAGGTGGTTGCTAGGGTGTTGCAAGGGCAATGCTAGGTGGTTGCCATGGTATTTCAGGTACTTGCTAGGGTGTTGCTAGGGCAAAGCTAGGTGGCTGCTATGGTATTTTAGACGGTTGTTAGGTGGTTGCTAGGCTGTGTTATTTAAGGCAGTTCTTACGTGGCTGTGAGATGTTGCTAAGGTATCCAAGGTAGGTGCTAGGGTGTTATTAGGCAGTTGCTATGGAGTCTTAAGTGGTTGCTAGGGTTTTGCTAAATGGTTCACGTTATTCCAGGTTGTTGCTAGGGTATTGCTATGTAGTTGCTATGTGCTACACAATGAAATCATACTATGATATTTTTGTCATATGGCAAACCTCTGGCAGACGCTTTCAGTTTGAGCAGCAGATCAACAGTGACAGTGATTTGTAATCTCTGTTCACATCGAGTATCAAGAGAAGGTACGACACTCAAGAACTTCTCCGCTACTGGTTTGATAGCGCCTGAAAACACAACATCCTGCTAGATAAGGTCTAGAAATCCGACTGAGAAATCTGATAAAGAGGCTGGATTTTAGCTCAGTAATCAGATTCCTCAGTGCATGTAAACTCTTACTCTGATTTCTTTCGGACTTTCTCAGTCTGCGCATGTGCAAAAACAGACCACGGTACCGGAAATAAGTGAGGAGCGTCGTTGCGAGACGCAGCAAAACACTTTTGGAGCGATGCTGAAATCGACTACATGCTTGACAAAATAAAAGGATTTAAATACTCTTCATCTTCTAGATGATGTATGTTCATATTTTCAGGTAAAGTGTTTTAAAAAAGGCGCTCATGAAGTTTGAGTTTTACGTTACGTCACGTCTTCTTCTGTGAGTTTATTGGCTGTTTGTAAAGCAGAAATCTGATTACTGTCTGACTGATGTAGACCCGGAGTTTCCCCATTATCTGATTACTCAAGTGCATGTAAACGTGTTGATCAGATTACTGACAAAATCTGATTTTCTGTTCAGTTATCAGATTTGCCGATCGTGTGTTCAGAGCAAAACTCTGCTGATTCCAATCATGCATCCTTACACATCCTTGTACAAACTCTTCTGAGCAAGCTGCAATACACACACACACACACGCACGCACACACACACACACACACACACACACACACACTCCTGGCAGCCTCCTTGCTTGGCTGCGTTCCTCGCGGTCCGCTCTGGTTGTGCCGGTCCCCGATTGATCATTCCATTTCCACTTTATCTTTAATCAAAGCACCCCAGAAAACTCAGATGTTTAATTAATGAGATGCGAAACGAGGCCCACTCACTGGCTCCCAGAAAGCCAGCTTTAATTAAATATTCATGAGCCGGCGACTGCTAATCGCCGCTCCTCGCTCTTTCGCTCGCTCTTTGGACTCGCGAGGAAGAGGAGGAGGAGTAGGATGATGAAGGCTCTGACACCTGTCACCGCCTTCTCTGCTTCGTCTCCACGGCAACAGTGGCTCACGGTCCCTCATCTGAGAACTCTCACTGAAGTTCCCTCTCGAACTTTTTTACGTGATCGGGGAGTGAGGACGAGGAAGTGTGTGAGTGTGTGTTTAAAAGGAATAAAACATCAGTGCAGCTCACACAGAGCCGGCATACACAATCCATCACACACTCCATCACACACTCCATCACACACTCCATCACACACACATCACCACATTTTCTGAAGTAATCAAACACATTCAGTGGTGTTGAGGTCTGGACTCTGGGGTGGTCAGTCCTTCGTCCAGCTTCTTTGTTTGATGTGTCCGTCTCCTTTCCTCAGTGAGGTTCTTCTTGATCAGCTACACATCCTTTCAGACCCACAGCGCTGAGTCGTCTTCTCACAGTGGAAGGATGGACAGAAACACCTGTGGATGTTTTCAGATCTGAAGCAGCTTGATTTTCTCCTCTCTCTCAGAGATGAAAGCTTTAAGTGCTGTTTATCTGAAGGGGGCGGTTTTGGGGTCTACCAGGTCTTCCAGGCGGTTGTTAGGAGCCCCATTTTCTCTGTAACTCCAATTTTGGAAACCTTTGTTTTTCTTATTTTCCCTTGACTTTCATCTTCATAATACATAATACATCTTTTATCTAATCTCCTCAGAAATATCTCCTGAAAAATGAATAACTTGGAATGGAAATTATATAAATGAAGTCTCTGACTTTGGCACAGCACTGCAGATATGGTGCTGACTGCATATGGTAACTGGTGTGAAAGTAATGCAACTTGTAGCCGGTAATTAACTAATTTTATGTATAGGACATACATATAGAATACACATACATAGTACTCATTCATACACTATACTCGTCTAATATACGGTCGCACAGGAACCTCAGAAAGTTCTGCAGAGTTTTAAACTAAATAAGGCCATCAGGGCTGAGTATCAGAGAGACTTCCTCTCCTCTCCCTCTCTCTCTCCTTCCTCTCTGCCTACTCTCCCTCTCTTTCTCCCCTTCTCTCTTTCCTCTCCCTTTCCCTCTTCCTCTCTCCTCTCCCTCTCTCTATATACTCTCCCTCTCTGTCTCTTCCTCTCCTCTCCCTCTCTCTCTCCTCTCCCCCTCTTCTCCCTCTTCCTCTCTCCCTCTATATACTCTCCCTCTCTGTCTCTTTCTCCCCCTCTCTCTCTCCTCTCCCCCTCTTCTCCCTCTTCCTCTCTCTCTATATACTCTCCCTCTCTGTCTCTTTCTCTCCTCTCTCTCTGTCTACGTACTCTCCCTTTTATTCTCTCTCCTTTCCCTCTCTTTTTCTCTCTCTTTCCTCTCCCTTTCTCTCTGTCTCTCTACTCTCCTTCTCTCTGTTCTCCCTCTTTCTCTTACTCTCTATCTTTTCTCTCCTTCTCTCTCTCCCTCTTTCTATTCTCCCTCTCCCCTTCTCTCCTCTCCCTCTCCCTCTTTTTACTACCCCCCTCCTCTCTGCCATTCTCTCTCTACCCACTCTCCTTCTCTTTCTCCCTCTATCTCTCCTCTCCCTTTCTCTCTCCTCTCCCTCTCTCTCCCTACCTCTCCCTCTGTTCTCCATCTCTCTCGCCTCTCTCTCTCTCCTCTCCCTCTCTCGCCCCTTATCTCTCCCTCCTTCCACAGATACAGGTGTACAGCAGTTCTGGTTTTGTAGGCTCTGTAGCTGTGATTGTCTGTATGTGTGTGTGTGTGTGTGTGTGTGTGTGATAAATGAGCCCGCACTGAAAGTAGGACACACACACACACACACACACACACACACACACACACACCTGTTTATGGCTCTATGGTGAGATTTGGGGAGATGAACAGGTGCCTCCGAACTCAGGGACTTTAAACTTGTAGCAAACAGACTGGCTGTTGCTATGTAGCGGTTGCTACGTCTCCTAAGCCGAGGTATAAACAGAAACAACAGCAGAATGTTTCTCGAAGTTCGCTTGATCAATCACGTTCGTCGGCGGGTTTCAGTTTGTTTAGTTCGGCTGCACCTAGATACAAACACCTCAGAGCGAGACGCTCAGACGGAGCCGTCAAAGCCAGATTAATCCACAGAAACGAGCCAGAACTTCTTCTGAAACCTCTAACTAGGCCCTATACACACACATGCTTGTTTTTATACCTTATCAGGACATGGCATCACACATATGGCCCATATATACGTACCTATATGTACTAAATACATTCACCTAGCACTTTATTTGGAACACCTTCTTGTTTCTACACTCAGTGTCCATTTTATCTGCTCCACTGACCATATAGTTTCACTTTGTACTTCTACAGTTACAGACTGTAGTCCATCTGTTTCTCTCATACTTTGTTACCCTGTTCTTCAGTGGTCAGGACCCCCACAGGACCCCCACAGAGCAGGTACTATTTGGGTGGTGGATCATTCTCAGCACTGCAGTAACTCTGACGTGGTGGTGGTGTGTTAGTGTGTGTTGTGCTGGTCTGAGTGGATCAGACTCAGCAGTGCTGCTGGAGTTTTTAAACACCTCAGTGTCACTGCTGGACGGAGGACCAAAAATATCCAGCAGCGTCCTGTGGGCAGCGTCCTGTGACCACTGATGAAGGACTAGAGGATGACCAACACAAACTGTGCAGCAGCAGATGAGCTATCGCCTCTGACTTTACATCTACAAGGTGGACAGACAAGGTAGGAGTGTCAGATGGACTACAGAGAAACAGATGGACTACAGTCTGTAATTGTAGAGCTACAAAGTGCACCTATATAGTAAGTGGAGCTGATAAAATGGACAGTGAGCGTAGAAACAAGGAGGAGTGCTCAGTGAGTGTATATAAAGCATATGGGACATGTTATTATTACATATAGGCACATATATATGGGCCATATATGCAATGCTACGTCCTGATAAGGTATAAAAACAAGCCTGTGTGTGCGTATAGGGCCATCGCAACCTTGTAGCTCTATTTATATATATATTTATATACACACACATGTAAGTACACACTTGTAATAACAATAGGCCTGTATGTAATACATGAAGTGTATTTGGGAGCGTGTTGTAGGTCATGTGGGTTAGTCCTGTTTTTCTCTGGATTTACTAAATATTCAGAATATTTTTGTCTAGAAAATGCAGAAAAACAAACACGCACACACACACACCCAGCGAGACAGAGACAGACAGAGAGATTACATTCCCAGCCAATGTAATGATGCAACACCGGTGCCTGTTTTTCTCACAAGAACCTACTACACAGAGAGAGAGAGAGAGAGAGAGGAAGAGAAAGAGAGAGAGAGTGAGGGAGAGAGAAGACAGACATGGAAAAAAGAGAAAGAGCGAGCGAGGCGGGGAGTGAAGGGCGAGAGAGAGATTATTTGTCTTTGTTCTCATTCACACCTGAGCTAATGGACATGCATAATGATGCTGCATGATCTCGCTCCTCGTCTGCTTCTCATCACGCCGCGGCCTGAACTCACACACGGCGCTCGGCCTTCAGCTCTTTATTCAGCCGTGTGCTGCAGGAGAGCTGAGGACTAAAGCTCAACCACTTACAGAAAACTTTCTGCTCAAAACAGCATTTTTTAGGTCTCAAGGTTTAAACAGCTCTTATTTCAGCACAACCAGCTGAAGGACAGGCAACTATCATATGCCGTTTATTTTCAGTGGACGCTGATGTAATGAAGTTTTATTCCAACTCATTCTGGATCATTTCGTTGGTCTATTCACCGTGAAGTGTTCATATAATGTAAGGGACAGATGGTGTTTTCAAACGGTGCAGCAAAAGTTGAGAATAAAGCAAAGCAATGATGTTTTGATAAGGAAGCAAATTGCCTTGCAGAATGAGAAAGACGCAATGACAGGAGTTCAACAGGGTTAACTAATCACTCACCAACTGGATACGAGTCTGATACGAGGATACAACTGTTGATACGAGTCTGATACGAGGATACAAGTGTTGATATGACTCTGATACAAGGATACAAGTGTGGATATGACTCTGATACGAGGATACAAGTGTTGATACAAGTCTGATATGACTGATACGAGGATACAGGTCTGAATACGAGTCTGATATGAGTCTGATAAGAGGATACAAGTGTGGATATGAGTCTGATACAAGGATACAAGTGTTGATACGAGTCTGTTACAAAGATACAAGTGTTGATACAAGTCTGATATGACTGATACGAGGATACAGGTCTGAATACGAGTGTGATATGAGTCTGATACGAGGATACAAGTGTTGATATGAGTCTGATACGAGGATATAAGTGTTGATACGAGTCTGATACGAGGATACAAGTGTTGATACGAGTCTGATACGAGGATACATGTGTGGATACGAGTCTGATATGAGTCTGATACGAGGATACAAGTGTTGATATGAGTCTGATACAAGGATACAAGTGTGGATACGACTCTGATACAAGGATACAAGTGTTGATACGAGTCTGATACAAGGATATAAGTGTTGATACGAGTCTGATACGAGGATACAAGTGTGGATACGACTCTGATACAAGGATACAAGTGTTGATACAAGTCTGTTACAAAGATACAAGTGTTGATACAAGTCTGATATGAGTCTGATATGAGGATACAAGTGTGGATACGACTCTGATACAAGGATACAAGTGTTGATATGAGTCTGATATGAGGATACAAGTGTGGATACGAGTCTGATATGAGGATACAAGTGTTGATACGAGTCTGATATGAGGATACAAGTGTGGATACGAGTCTGATATGAGTCTGATACGAAGATACAAGTGTTGATATGAGTCTGATATGAGTCTGATAAGAGGATACAAGAGTGGATACGAGTCTGATACAAGGATAGAAGTGTTGATACGAGTCTGATATGAGGATACAAGTGTTGATATGAGTCTGATATGAGTCTGATACGAGGATACAAGTGTTGATACAAGTCTGATATGAGTCTGATACGAGGATACAACTGCAGATTAATATAGGCGACTGATCATAAACCAATTCAATACTGAAGTCTCTCTCTGTACTTCCCTTTTTTGCTGCATTCTGCTGCACTCCACACACACACACACACACACACACACACACACACACACACACACACACATCATCCTGCCAAACGCTCACAGCTCCTATATGTCATCCATCCACCATTAACAACCTCTCTAAAATCTCTTCTCTTCCTCTCTCTCTCTCTCTCTCTCTCTCTCTCTCTCTGTTTTACTGTCTGTTGTCTTACTATGCTTATATTATATTTACTTCCTATTTGTTTTATTATCCTTATATTCTTAGTTCATCCTGTTTTACAGCACTTTGGGAAATGTCTGATGATTTTAAATGCGCTTTATGGATAAAATATTTAACTTAGTATCCCTTTATGAATATGATTCATCAGTGAGGTTCCAGGACAATTTGTCACTGAGCTTTCAGTGCTACTTTTCCCTTCTTTTCATTTCCTCTCTCTCTCTCTCTCTTTTACTGTCAGAGTCCCAAGACTTCTTTCCCAGAATGCATCACTCTACCTCTCTCTCTGTGACCTTGAGTGTGTATGTGTGTGTGTGTGTGTGAGAGAGAGAGAGAAACAGATGAAACCTCAGCGTATAATCTCATATTACACACTTACAGCTCATATAGAGGGTCCCGGGGGGTGGGGGGGGTGGGGGGGGGGTCTGTGTGTGAGGTAGAGGGACCCAGTGCTGAACCTCCAGGTCGTGAGTTTATGAATGTGTGTGAGGTCAGTGAGTTAATCGCTGCACTCGTAGCAACACCGACGCAAGATAAACACCAGCAGCAGAACCCGTCAACACTCAGTTCACGGCGCTCTGCGTGTTCAGTGTTGCTGTGTTATGATTTAAGTATAAACACATGTTTGTCAACAATCGCAGAAACAATTAAGCTTAAAGAGGAAGTGAAGAATATGCTACTTGAATGTTGTGCCACCTTAAAATGTCGGTTTAAGGTGGAACTGCCTTAATTCCAATACAATTCGTCATTGAGATTTCGGTGCTACTTCATTACCACTGGTCATCTAGCTTCCAATACCATTTGTAATCAAGTTTCCAATACCATTCCACTGCTGTGCAATTTTCCAACTCTATTCCAATACTATTCTGGATACTATTGTCACTGAGATTTCGATCTAATTCCAATTCCATTCGTCACTGAGATTCTAATAGTGTCTCAATACATTTAATTAAGATTACAATACTTTTCCAATACCGTGCAAGTTTCCAACACTATTCCAATACTATTCCAATACTATTGATATTGAGATTCCAAACCAATTCCAATACTTTTCATCATTAAGATTCCAATTCCATTTGTCATTGAGGTTCTTATACTGTCTCAATAAAATTCATCAAGATTCCAATACCTTTCCAATACTGTGCAATTTTCCAACTCTACTCCAACACTATTCTGATACTATTGTCACTCAGATTCCGATCTAATTCCAATATTGTTCATCTTTGAGATTCCAATTCTATTTGTCACTGAGATTCTTATACTGTCTCAATACAATTCATCAAGATTCCAATACCTTTCCAATACTGTACAATTTTCCAACACTTTTCCAATAATACTCTGATACTACTGTAACTGAGGTTCCACTCTAATTCCAATACTGTTTATCACTGAGATTCCAATTTCATTCATCACTGAGATTCTAATATTGGCTCAATACAACTCATCAAGATTCCAATACTATTCCAATACTACTCATTATCGAGATTCCAATACAATTTATCATCAAGATTTCTATACTATTCCAATAATATCTCAGCACTGAGATTCCAATACAATGCATCTTTGAGATTCTAAAGGTGTTCATCACTGAGATTCCAATACAATTTATAACTGAGATTTAAAAACTATTCATCATCCCAATACACTGTAAAAATGATACAGCTTTTAAACCTAAAAAGTAACTGAGCTCACTTGAAATTTTGAGTTCACTGAAACTGCAGTATTAAGTTAACAGGAAAAGACTATATTTTACATTTATTAACTTCCTATTTGAGGTTCAATGAACTCAACATTTCAAGTTAACCTGGTTACTTGCACGTAACCATGTTAACTTAAAATGTTGAGTTCACTGAATATCCTTTTTTTAGTTTAAAAGCTGCATAATTTATAAATAATTAAAACACATCGCTGTTGTCAAAACAAAACCTCGTATCTCCAAAATAGTAACTTTACAGGAGAAGGAAAAAACATACTTTACTTTTAATGTAAGTCAATGGAACCAGACGTCTTTCCAAGTCATTCTGGGCTGTTTCTTTTGGTCCATTCATCATGAAATTTACACACAATGTAAAGGAAAACAGGCATTTTCAAAATGTGTCAATAACTGAAAAAATGGAGATACGAGGTTTTGTTTTCCGACAACAGTGATATGTTTAAAAAAAATTCTAACAGAAGTTTTCACACAGATTGTGTGTGTGTGTGTGTGTGTGTTACTGTACTTCATCATGATCACAGTCAAATGTGTTAGAGACATCAGTGCTGTGGCAGACCTGTCGCACACACACACACACCTGTCTCTGTTCTAGATCACTGACTCCATTCTGATTTTTTTTTTTGTAGCTCTGCTTCAGTAAGACTGGAGCTGACAGTGTCATCACTGTCACACCTGGTCGTCATGGAGACACAAACCTCCTCACCTCTCCTCAACATCTTTCAGTGTGAATTTGTGAGTGTGTATGTTTGAGTGTTAGTGTATGAGTGTGTGTGAAAAGTCAAAACGTGAAAAAACTCACTTATAATAATTCATTTTAGAATTTTACACAAATAAACACACATATATATATATATATATATATATATATATATATATATATATATATGATAGCATTACAGCATATGCAAATTAGCAAAAAGATAATAATAATAATAATGAAAAAAGGCAAATCATATTGCATGATGTCATCAAGTCCTCATCTGTAGGTACTTGTTTGTTTTACATGAACACCTCCTGTAGTGTCTACACATTCATATCTGCACATATGGATGGAATAAAAATATCAATAATAGGCATTTTAAGTGATATCATACTAATCCAAAGGGGACAGTCATTTACAAGGGGGATGGTTTTGTTATTTTGCCTAAAAATAGAATATGATAATAGAATAATAACACACTCTCACAGTTTGTCTTCTACATAGTCATATTTACTGTCAGGGCAAACTAGCTGAAATCTACCTGTATTAAAATGTGCTTTGTGTTTGCGATTCATCAGCTAACCAGCACTTTATTACACTTCTGCTAAAGTTTACAGTCCAGCCAAACTTTTTCCATCCATCTCACACTCTTCTTTCACCAGTTCCCCAGCGGAGTGGTCCAACACACACACACACACACACACACACACACACACACACACACACTCACTCACTCACTCACTCTATATATATCCTGGAGCTTTAGTTCTGTCAGATGAGACTCCATTATCTGCCAGTGGGGGTTTTGTGTTGTTTTCTGCACCTGTCTCTCCGTTTACCTCTCATACAGTCACCCTAGGAGACCTAAAAATAACTCCAATGCCCCAAAACACCCCATTCTGCCCCTCCTCCGCCCTTCGTTTTCCTGTAGGTAGTTGTGGAGGGGTTCAGGTTACACTCCAGCTCTCTTTACCCTCCTTTTACAGAGCAACCGTGACATTACACCGGACAGAAATAACAAACGGATCCACCGCTGGCACCGTCCAGACTGCGATCAAAGCCCTAATGGGACTTTATATAAACTTCTCGTACTGAAGGGACGGACTGGGACACGGCTGGGGTTTCTGTCACATGTCACACACACACACACACACACACACACACACACACCAGCTCGGCCAGGAGAATATGCTCTGAGCTCTAAACTCGATCTCTGTTGATCAATTAGGCTAAACAAGCCTGTTTTATACCAGAAGTGATGTGGCAGGCCAGCAGAGCGGACTGGATTTTGAGAGTTTTGTATGCTTCTAGTTGCATATAAATAGTGGTAACTAGGGTAAAAGGGGGTACACTCTTAAAAAGGATGGTCCCTTCGTAAGGGGAATGGTTCTATTTAGACCCATGAGTTCTGTATAGAACCATTTGCATGCCTAAAGTGTTCTTTGCATGGAGAAAGTGTTGCAGATGGTCATATATAGAACCTGTTTGAAAATGGTTCCACAAAGCACCACCAAAAAGGGTTCTTCTATTGTATACAAGCTGAAATTGTAACAATAGTAGGGCCCTTTTTGGTACTACATAGATCCCTTTTCGAAAAGGTTCTGTAAAGAACCATATACAACACATTCACCATGCAAACAACATTTTAGGCATGCAAATGGTTCCATATAGAACTCATGGGTCTAAATAGAATCATTCCCCTTACTGAAGAACCCTTTAAAAACCATCTTTTGAAAGAGTGTATAGATAGGGGGTTGAATGGGGTGATTAGTGAAGAAGAGGTATTAAATGGGGTAAGAAGGGTACTGGGGCTATAAAGAGGGGTACAGTGGAGTAAGAAGTGTAGAAGGGGATAGAAAGAGGGGTAAGGTGGGGTAAGAAGGGTAGAAGGGGATAGAAAGAGGGGTAAAGTGTGGTAAGAAGGGTAGAAGGTGCTATAAAAATGGGTAAAGTGTGGTAAGAAGGGTAGAAGGGCTATAAAGAGGGGTAAAGTGGGGTAAGTAGTGTAGAAGGGGATAGAAAGAGGGGTAAAGTGGGGTAAGGAGTGTAGAAGGGGACAGAAAGAGGGGTAAAGTGGGGGTAAGAAGGGTAGAAGGGGATAGAAAGAGGGGTAAAGTGGGGGTAAGAAGGGTAGAAGGGGATAGAAAGAGGGGTAAGGTGGGGTAAGAAGGGTAGAAGGGGATAGAAAGAGGGGTAAGGTGGGGTAAGTAGGGTAGAAGGGGACAGAAAGAAGGGTAAGGCGGGGTAAGAAGGGTAGAAGGGGATAGAAAGAGGGGTGAGGTGGGGTAAGAAGAGTAGAAGGGAATAGAAAGAGGGGTAAGGTGGGGTAAGAAGGGTAGAAGGGGATAGAAAGAGGGGTAAGGTGGGGTAAGAAGGGTAGAAGGGATAGAAAGAACCCTTCTAGTTTCATGTAATCTGCAGAAAAAAGCATCACTGAATAGGATTTTGGCCAACACTTGTCTAACCTCGCAGTAGTAGCTAAAAAATTGTCAAATTTTTGAGGGGAGCCTGGATTGATGAATGAAGGCGTAAATGGAGATGGATAAAAGTTAAGAGCAAAACAAAAAGGAAATCAAAGAGAAGAGAAACAAAACTCACCAAAGCTGTAAATGACACCTGTGCAGTGTAAAATCCCAACTTTTAAATTAACACCCATGATGTCACCTACACAGCTCACAGGAAGAGGAGGCAGCGAAGAGGGAGGAGAGTGGTAACGAGAGAAAAGGGGTAGAATAATGGAGTTGAATGGGTAAGTAGGGTAGAACGGAGTAGAAAGGGTTGAACTGGGTAACTAGGGTAGAAAGGGGTAGACAGAGGGGGTGAACGGGGTAGCTAGGGTAGAACGAGGTAACCCTGTCTTACTACCTCCATGTACAGTAGTTACCACATTCAACCACTAATTTCTACCCCTTTGTACCCCAGTCACCTCATTCACCCCCTCTTTCCTATCACTTTTTCAGTGTTACCCCATCTTTCTATTTCCTTCTACCCCATTACCCAGTCTTTCTACTCTCTTCTCCCTTCTGTACCCCATTTAACCCTATTTTACTGCACTTTCCACCCCCTTTTATCCTTGTTACCCCATTCAAACCCTTCTTTCTTCCCCTTCCACCTTAGTTACCCCATTAAACTCTCTCTTTCACCTTCATCTGCATTAATTACCCCATTCAGCCCCACTTTGTACTATGAGAGAAGGAGGTAGAAAGAGTTGCTCACAGGGAGAGAAGGGGGAAAAAGGGAAAGACCCTACCCCCACCCCCAAAAACAGTATGAGGTGAGGACAGGATGGCAGAGCTGAGTTCAGGATGTGGCTGTAAGGTAATAAATTCTGAGGTAATAAAAAATGCAGCCGTGCGATTAGGATTACGGAAATGTCACCGTTTCCCTCTCAGGCATTTCCGTTACGCCCGTCCCCAAATGCCGATGGACGGCACTGCGGGTGATGGACGGCCGTCATTAAGGAAAAGGAAAAGGAAAAAAGTCAGAGTCTTCAGAGGAACAACAGAGCGAGAGAACCGAGATGACAAACGTCCGTCATAACCGACCTGAGTCCTCAGAGAGAGAGAGAGAGAGAGAGGAGAGAGAGAGAGAGAGAGAGAGAGAATTACGCTGTGTCATTTCTCAGCGCTGCCGGTGTGAGTGTGTGTGTGTGTGTGTGTGTGTGTGTGTTTGAACTATATAAGCAAAGACCCAAAATCTTACAATAAAATAAAATGGTCTACGGCCGCCGCTCCAAACAACACACACACACCTCCCAGCACCTGTTACCGTGGAAACTGTTTGCAAAGCTAGGACGAGCAATTCTAACCCCTCACAAAGAAATATAAAATATGACTTTATATATTCAGCGGCCAGGAGTGAGAGAGAGAGAGAGAGAGAGAGAGAGAGAGAGAGAAAGAGAGAGAGAGAGAGAGAGAAAGAGAGAGACAGAACAAACAGAGATAGAAGGAGAGAGAAAAGGAGAGAGAGAGAGAAATTCAACTATGACAATAATTAAAACAATAATTATCTACAGCACTGGATCAGGATTAAGATTTGGAGAGTTAGAAAGTCCATGTTAAAATTACAAAATGTTTGAAAAATCAGTCAGTACTGGAGGTCGAAGTGGAGTCTGGGGACCAGAGCAGATCATAGTATCAGATACTAATCAATACACAACACACACACACACACCACACACAAAAAACACACACACACACAAGTAATCTGAGTCATTCCAGTTGTGCATTCTGCTAAACTCCCTCCATCACTTCTAAAGCCAGGCAGACACTGTGCGATTTTAGAAATCTTATTCTTTGGTGACTCACACTGTACGTTTAAATCGCCCCTCGTGTTCGGACAAAGCCTGCGATTTACACACTCACACTCTACAAAAACACACAGCCCGACTGACGTAAACGCAACATGGGTGCTCAAACTGCACGTGAAACACAGCCACTACAGTCACCTCTGTCTACAGACGACTTCCGATGAAGCTGTTTCATTTAAAAGTCATCCTCCGAGTCCCGAGCAGAAACACTGGCTGTATCTCAAATGGCTCTCTGCTCCCCACATAGTGCACCACATATTAAAATAGTTGCTCCACATTAAACTAGTTGTGCCACACTGTGCACTGAAGCTGAAGAGCAGGTGGTGTACAGGCAACTCTACGAAGACAAGAAACCACCATATCTATTTATACCTCGCAATTCAACTCAGTCAAACGGAGAAAAGTCGTCATGTTCGGACGCTGATGCCGCAAATGTGGACTTCTTGCCTCCATGCAGGAGCGCTGGGTGTGACTGTGTGTGGTTTTGGGTGCGACTTTGAGAAATTGGTTCGTGAAGCTGCTCAGACTGAGAGACAAGCCACCAAAATTTCTCACATGTCAGAAATCCACCCGATCGTCCGGCTGCTCAGTTGGAGCTTATTTGGCCAGTTAATCGGGCATTGTTTCTCCTCCCACACTGCTCAGCAAATGACGGCCGATGAAGCTGAAATCCGGCCTGATCATGAAAATTCAGTCGACTCTGACCAAATCGGGCTTAAAAACCGGCTAAAATCACACAGTGCATGTTTTAGTGCAGGTTCGTCATACAACATTATGTCAGATAGACTGTAGAGCTATAAAAACAGTATCACAGACTTTAGACCGGCACAGTGGAGCTCTGCCACTGTGGTAATGTGCTAACCCTGAGCTAATGCACAAGCCATGAGCTTGTATGTTAGCCTCAAGCTAACGTGCTAGCCTCAAGCTGTAATGGCTTAATTGGAGTGAACCTGCCCAGAACTTAATCTGACGGTAAAGACCGAGTGACTTTCTCAGAAGAGGAACTGTGGGCTGTTTATTTAATGTATTGCTACACTGCTAATATATAAAGAGATAGACAGATTTGTCTATCTATCTATTTATCTATCTACCTAGAGCTGGTCCTGACCTCCCTGGGGCCCTAAGCAAAATTCTACAAATAAGTAGACCTGAACAGAATAGAATGGGGTATAAACAAACAGCATTCATTAATCAATCAATATTTAATCCTCTACTAACAAACTAAAGCAGCATTTGAAATATTACAGATAATAATATTATTAATTTCATCAGCTGCATCAGCCTCATTCAAACTGGTGACCTCTTATTTCCTTTATACATTTTAGCATATTAAACACTATATATATTCTGGCTCGGCTGAACACTTGATGTTTATTATTTATGAGAGATGTGCATCCATACTGCCCAGTATGACCAGCTAATCAATATTTTACATTCAATATTTAATCAATAGTCAATGTCAGTGCATTGCTTTCCATTCAGCATTAGTGCAGAGCTGTACACACTGGTTCCTCAAGGGTTCTTTACTAAAGAAAATGGTTCTACATAGAACCACTACAAGAACCGTTTGCATGATTAAAGCGTTCTACACTATACCAACCACATACTCAATCATGTTGCCGCCCTGTTGCCATTAATCTAATTAGGTCTGACATCAAACTTGGAGAGGAGAGAACACAGGTTTACCTGATTGTTGTTCCCGCAGTTCACACTCATGGGTCTTTTTTTCATGACCAGATGGACAGTTCCGCTTCATCCTCTCACTGAAGTTGTAAATAATAAGCAGCTTTGACATGAGGGGGAGGCGGGGCCTCATGCGATATACGTAGTGAGCATATAGGGCCGACCGGCTAACTAGCTATCCATCTATCGCTCAGTCTCACTCTATCGTTCTCACGCATCCTCAGTCTAATTCTGACTCACATCTCTCCAGGATGAGTGTCCAGCTCGTCCTCCTGCTCTGCAACCCTGGATCAGTAGAGTAATGAAAGAGAATCAATACTCTAACTTAGGTAATGTATAGATCTGGGCAGCTCCTGCGAAGCTGTAAGGCTAATTATTTAATTAAGGCTACAATATTCAGATAGAGAGATGCAGCGTCTCTTTATCAGCCCTAAAGACACCAAGAAGATTCTCAGGCTCCCTCTTCATCAAATCGGAATAAATTAAGCCTCTTTGAAGGAAGAAGCGCTCATTATAATTCTCAGCCACGGCTTTAAACGGAACCGCTGAGTGCTGAAAGAACCCGCACGAACCCTGATCAACTTCACTTTTTACTGCAGTAATAATAACAAAAAAATAAAAAATATAATAATAATAATAATAATAATAATAATAATAATAGAGTACACTCCTAAAAAAGATGGTTCGTCAAGGGTTTGGATGCTTCAGTTCTTCAGATTGATGAAGAATGTGCTGCATACGGTTCATATCATTTTTTGAAAATGGTTCTATACACCACCAAAAAGTGGTTCTTCCATTGAAGCAACACCTTTTGGTGCTATATAGAACCCTATTTGAAAAGGCTCTATACAGAACCATATACAACACATTCTCCATCAATCTGAAGAGCCATTTCATGAAGCAAAGAACGCTTTAATCATGCAAAGCGTTCTTTGGGTATAGAACCATTTTCTTTAGTAAAGAACCCTTGTAGAACCATCTTTTTAAACGTGTACAGCTCTGCACTAATGCAGAATGGAAAGAAATGCACTGACATTGATTATAGATTAAATATTGATTGTAAAATATTGATTAGCTGGTCATACTGGGCAGTATGGATGCACATCTCTCATAAATAATAACCATCAAAGTGTTCAGCCGAGCCAGAGTATAAATAGTGTTTAACATGTGAAAATGTATAAAGGAAATCTGGGGGAGCCCGTTTGAATGAGGCTGATGCAGCTGGTAAAATTAATAAAAGTATTATCTTTTGTAAGTTTGTAAGTTTGTTAGTAGAGGATTAAATACTGATTGATTGATAAATACTGTTTATGTATATATTGGTTTAAATACTGGTTTAAAGGAGGGGGGTTGTAGTGGGTATGCATTTAAGCATGCAGATGGTTCTTTAACTGTTTATGGTTCTATATAGAACCATTGGCTTTACTAAAGAACCATCTCTTTTAAGAGTGCACACTTTCATAACAAAGTCTTTTCAAGGTGTTTCACAGTCAAATAAAATACAATTAAGAAGCAAAATACTATAAAAATAAAAAACAACATAAACAAAATAAAAAGTGTATAAAAGCATAAACAGACTGAGATTCTGAATTCAACAGAAATTCACTTATTCACAACTTAAAGTCTAATGAGCTAAAAGCTCCATCATCTACAGTTTATATCAGGGGTTCTCAACCTTTTCCACCTCAAGGCCCTGGTTGTAAGCATGAAGACCCACAGAAAAACAAAACTCAGCTTTTTTTACTTAAAACTTCATGTTTGGGAAGGTTTTAACAGTGTTTCCACTCCCACAATATGCAACAGGCATCACTGGACATAAAACAATGGTAGCAAATTAGGTGGAATGTTTCTACACACCGTTTGTTGCAGGTGCAGAGCTGAAACACTGGTGGAGAATATTTGTTTATTACAGCCAAGAGATAAAAAAGACTGTCAATCTTTTGTGCTCTATTTTTGCAGGTCTCATATTACTGTATTTACCATTTGGAAATATTTTGTAGTTCTTTGTTATCTTTAACCCTTGTGAGGTGTTGATGTGTTTGTTACTCAGTGGTCTGGTTGACCCACCGCATTATTGTTTATTAAATCAATACAGCCATAACAATTTATGTAAAAATACCAGATGTTTAAAATATCACGAGTGTCCAGTGTAGGGTTCTCCTTTAGCAGCTGTAGCCAGTCAGCAGCCTGTCCATGTTGTCCACCCTCACACACACACACACACACATACAAAAACACATACACACACACACTAACAGCAGGCCATGTAGGAGGAGAACAGAGTGAAGGACACAGCACCTCCACACTTTTACTCCCCGCAGGTTCACCCAACACCACATGTGTAATATAAATGTGTGGGGGGTGAACAGAGTGAAGACACTGAAAATGGGTTATTTTATATGTTCGTCACAGAAAATGAGCAAAGGACAAGAATCTGAGGTTGAAATAATAATAAATCACATCATTTTTTATTTTGGTAAACATTGAAAATGGGTCCCACAGACCTGAACACCACACAAGGGTTAAGTCAATTCTGCCACCGCACGCCCAGTATGGACCACAGTATTGGCCTGAGGGCCACCAGAGGGTGTTTCAAGGCCCACCTGTGGGCCGCAGCTCAGTGGCTGAGAAGCCCTGGATTAGAGCGTCCACAACGTCAGCAGGAGGTTCAGCTCTCAGTCAGAAGATCTGAGGATCTGATGGCAGCTGTGAGTGTATAAGTGCTCCACACTGCAGCTCCTCACTGTGTTAGTCAGTTCCTCTAAACAGCAGCTGGACGGAGACAGTGTGGAGCCGGTCAGGAGGAGGAGGAGGAAGAGGAGGAGGAGGTGAAGACTGAAGGAGAGGCTGTGATTAATTCACAGAAACCACTTCTGAAGGAGGAGCCAAACCACAAACCACAGTAAAGCACACCTCTCTCACCCACTCTGCCCTCTCTCTCTTGCTCTCTTTTATTCTGTCTCTCTTTTCATCTCTTGTATTCTCTTCTCATCCCTCTCATTCTTTCTCTCTCTCTTCTCTCTTACACCTTCTCCCCTCCTTCTCTCTTATCATCTTTCTCTTTTTCTCTCTATTTCTTTCTCTCTTCTCTCTCTGATGTTCTTCCCTCTTTGCTCTCTTATCCTCTTTCTCCCTTTCTCATGTTCTCTCTTTCTGACTCTCCTCTTGTCCTCGATTTATTCTCTTCTTCTTTCTTATCCCTCTCTTACTTTCTGCCCCTCACCCAGTTTCTCCCTTCTTTCTCTCTCTTATTCTTTTTTTATTTCTCTCTTCTCTATTTTATTTCTCCCCCCCTTTCTCTCTCTTATTCTCTTTTTCTTTCTCTTTTCTCCCTCTTACTTCCCTCCTTTTTCTCTCTCTTATTCTCTTTGGTTCTCTCTCACTTGCCCTCTTTTATTCTCTTTTTCTCTCTCTTTTCTCTCTCTTAGTTTCTCCCTTCTTTCTCTCTTATTCTCTTCTTTCTTTTTCTCTCTCTTGCCCTCTTTTATTCTTTTTCTCTCTTTTCTCTCTCTTAGTTTCTCCCTTCCTTTCTCTCTCTTGCTCTCTTTCTTTCTCTCTCCTCTCTCTTTCTATATTTCTCTCCTCTCTTGCCTTCTTTCTCTTTTTCTTTCTATCTTCTCTTTGACACTCTCTATCTGTCTGTCTCTATCTCTATTTCTCACTCGTCCTTTTCTTCTACCTTTCTTTATATGTGGTGTTGATGATGGTAAAATTTGTGCTAAATCTTTATAAACTAAGTCATAAACTGTAGTCATTCTGTCCAGCCCTAAAACACATCACAATACATCATAATACGTTTTTCTTATTTTTTTTTCTTTGCATTTGAAATGCTGAATCCAATTAATTGGATTCATAGGTTTATATATTTAATATTTTTCAAATGTTTACCTCTTCTAACCTATCAGACATCAGAAAACATAAATATCGTGACATTGTTTATCGTAAAAAACTTCCTAAAGTATCGTGATAGATACATTTTGCCATATCGACCATCTCTATTCGCCAACCTGGAAAATGCTTTATTTGTGGCTTATATGTGTTTTTACCCAACTAGAACCGTTATCAATATCATCTATAATATCAACAGCACCAAAAAAACCACGCACAGCTGCTGAAGTTGCTGCAGCGGTTTTAGAAAGTAGTGATGAAGATAACGAAGCACTTTGATATGAAACATATGAGGATCATGTTGTATGAAGAGCCTTTAAAGGGGAGTTTAAGAAGATTTATACAACAGTTAGTTCCGGCCACACGAGCTGATTGGTTGAGAAGCGTTCTAACCGTGCTGTTATTTCACCATAACATTACGTTTTTCACAAATGCTGTATCACTCCGCTGAGACGCCGTTGCTAAGCAACGACTTTGCCAGCTGTAGGAGACGCTCAAGACATTTGAACATTTTTACTTCTTACTTTGCCACAAACAGAAAACGGACACTTTAAAGATCACATTTGACCGACAGCCGATTTGGTCAGACTCTGAAGATGAGACGACACTAAATTCCCCAACTGTCAGTTGGTCTGTGTGGAGCTGGAGAACGAACTGCCGGCTGTGCAGCGAGTGGGCGGAGCTCGTTACTCTGACGTAGCAACAAGCTGCTCGTTAAGGAACTATAATTTGGTGAAGGAACTGCGAACATTAAAACATATTAAACGCCGCGTTCACGGCCCAGTTTATTAATTTATTACTTTATTTATTTAACTGCTGTATTAAAGCAATAGAACACTCGAGGAGTGTGTTATCGCCAATGACATCACGGCTGTGATGATCTACGGCGACCAAATCACAGCCGTGATGTTATTTCGCAATTACAGTAAGAAACAGTGTGTTGATCATTTATTGTGTTATTAATGTATTAATTTTGAAAGCTCTAATATTTGCCTGTGTGTTTATAGACAACAACACCAAGAAAGACTCCTGTAACGGGTCAATAAAAATTTTGATACTGATTTTCTCTGATCACTCTCTTTTCTTCTTTCTCCCTCTCTCTCTCTATCTCTCTCTCTCTCTCTCTATCTCTCTCTCTCCCTCTCTCTCTCTGTAGTAGTGGGTTAGATGCTGTAGGATGAGGATTCAGAACGATTTCTCTGAACATCAAAGTCCCGCTGGTCCATCGCCTGGAGGCTCAGCACAGCTTTATCATCAGCCACAAACCTCTCTCTCCACTCTCCCTCTCTCTCTCACTCTCTCTCCTACCTCTCTGTGTCTCACTCTCTCTCTCCACTCTCCTTCGTCACTCTATCTTCACTCCCCCTCTCTCTCTGACATCTCTCTCCACTCTCTCTACGTCCCACCTCTCTCTCTTTCTCTCTACCCTCTCTCCCTCACTCTCTCTCCCACCTCTCTCTCTGTCTCACTCTCTCCCTTACTCCACTCTCTCTCTCTCTTTCGCTCTCCATCTCCCAGTTCTCTCTCAACCTCCACTCTCCCTCGCTCTCTCTATCTTCTACCTCTCTCCATCTCCCACTTCTCTCTCTCTTCTGCCTCTCCCACCTATCTCGCTCTGTCTCTCTTTCTCTCACTCCACTCTTCCTCGCTCAATCTTCTACCTCTTTCTCTCGCTCTCTCAATCTATCCCCCCTCCTCTCTCTCTGTCTCCCTCTCTCTCTCTCTTCCTCCATTCTTCTGCTCTCTGTCTCCTCCCTCTCTCTCCTACTGTCTCTTACTCCACCCTCCCCCACTCTCTCTATCATCTACCTCTTTCTCTCTCCATCTCCCACCTCTTTCCTTTCCCTTCTCTCTCTCTCCCTCTCTCTATCTCCTAACTCTCTCTCCATCTCCCACCTCTATCTCTCACCTCTTTTCCTCCACTTTCCCTCTCTATCTCCCACTTCTCTCTCGCTTATTCCACTCTCCCTCGCTCTCTCTATCATCTACCTCTCTCTCTCCATCTCCCACCTCTTTCTTTCCCTTCTCTCTCTCCCTCTCTCTCTATCTCCTACCTCTCTCTCCATCTCTCACCTCTCTCTCTTACTCCACTCTCCCTCGCTCTCTCTATCTTCTATCTCTCTCTCTCTATCTCCCACCTCTCTCTCTTTCTCTATCCTTTTCTCCACTCTCTCCGCCCCTATCTCTCTCTCTCCCTCTCTCTCTCTCTCTCAGGTTAAGGACTGAATAAAATAAAACAGCCTAAAGGCAGAGAGCGGCCCCCACCAGCTCTGCCTCAGAACACCTCCGATGCAGAGAATATCTCTCTCTCTCTCTCTCTCTCTCCCTCCCTCCCTCTCCCTCTCTCTCTCATGATTGACAGATAGGGCATCTCACTCAGTGGACAGTCTATCTCTGCCATTCGTCTCTGCTAAAACACAGAAACCTCAGAAACGGTAATTTACAGAAGAATGTAAGAAATGTTCACTACTTTAATGCAGCTATAATGTAAGAAGTAATGATGAACCAAAATTAATGAGCACTAATTTAATTTTAATCAGCTTCCTAAATAATATTAAATATTGAAATATCTGCATTGAAGTCCCTGTAGTCAGTGAATAATAAGCCTTAAGGAGTTAAATATTGAAAATGATGATAATGTAATACTTCACGGTTTCCCAAAGACATCTAAAGCTTCCAGAGCGCCTCAGATGGAACATACTTGTTTTTTTATATGTAAATTATGTGGACGTGTCTTTAGAATTCCCATCTAGCAGTGTGAAGTTTCTCCAGCAGGGGCGCTATTAGCACACGTCACTTTAGTGTTCATCATTTAGAGAACAAAGAGTCGTGAACCCACACCAGCAGGAACAGCTTTCAATCCAGAGAGTAAAAAAAAAAAATCCTCAGTATTGTGTGTATGATTAGAGTGTAACTCTTCACTGTTGACCTACTTAATTTTCTGCTGTTTTTCAGCCAAAATTCTTTTCCTTTTTTCTCTTTCAAAACGGTCATTTTGGACCATTTTCAGCCAAAATTTTCAGTGGGCAAAATTTTGGTGCACCCCTAGTAAAATTTCATGTTATTCTGGCTCCCGTATTGCTCCAATCAGCATGAAATGTTCACACAATGTAAATAGCAGCTGGCATAAAGATTTTCCGATACATTGGCCTTATTCATCAAAGTTGCATACAATCAAATTTGATCATAAAATGAGTTCAGTTACACCAACTGCGTTGCTATTTATCACTTTAACGTTTAGCGTATCTGTATGATTAAACTAGGTAGGAGTGCATGTAAATATAAACATAATAGTTTAACCACAGAGCTGGGCAACATGACAATATTTATCGTTATCGCGATAAAGTACATAGAGGTGGGCGATAAGGCAAAAATATAATATTGTGATATTTCAACAAATTTTCACAATGCACAATATACCACGATAAATATTTTTTAGACATCTGATCAGTTGAAACAGAGAAAAAAGAGCCAGTAGTGCTACATTTAAAAAATACAATAAAAAACTGAACACAATGATTTTTATTCATTATTTGTCATATAGTGTGGCACTACATTTAGTTAAATGGGACTAATTTTGCTCTCTTTATAATGAAACATACAGTTGCTCAATGTTCTAAGTTACAAGTGATGACAATATCCACAGTATTTTCAGAAAAGTGTATTGTATTCTTGCATTATTTACACACACACACATACATACATACATATATACACACATACATATATATATACATACATACACACATATATATATATATTTGCGTGTTTGTGTATCACTGCTGTCGGAACAAAACCTTGTAACCTTGTAACTTTACAGAAGGAAAAAACATACTTGTAATGTAAGTCAATGGAACCAGACATTTTTCCAAGTCATGTTCGTAAAGAGCAACAGGCATTTTCAAATTAAATTAAAAACTGTAAAATGACAAAAATGGACATACAAGGTTTTGTTCCGACAGCAGCGATATATACACACATATATATATATATATATACATATATATATATATATATATATATATTTATATATATATATATATATATATACATATATATATATATGCATACATATTTTGTCCAGCCCTAAAACACATCACAATCGATAATAATAAGTTTTTCTTATCATAATTTGTCTGGTTGACAAATTAATAATTTGCATTTGAAATGCTGAATCCAATTAATTAGATTCATAGGTTTAAATATTTAATATTTTTTTAATGTTCGCCTCTTCTAACTTATCAGAAAACATAAATATGGTGACATTGTTTATCGTTAAAAACTTCCTAAAGTATTGTGATAGATACATTTTGCCATATCAACCACCTCTATTCGCCAACCTGAAAAATGCTTTATATGTGGCTTATATGTGTTTATATATCATCTATAAAACCAACAGCACCAAAAAAAGCATGAAAGTTTTCTTTTCTTCCTCTGTAAAGTTGCCATTTCAGAGATATGAGGCCAAAAAATCAAAACAAGCTCCACAAATTCCTCATGGAGGACAAAAAAGACAATCCAAACAGCTGGCTGTGTCAAACGGCGGAGACGACTGACCGTTAATGGGGTCAGCGAGGCACAGAGAGAAAACGAAAGTGACGTCCAGCAGGAGACGTCCGGCAGCATGATAATCGAACCAGACAGCTCGTTACGCCGTCCACCGAGAGGCCACTTCTCTACGCACCTCTCTCTCTCTCTAATGGAAAGGTCTGCAGCGTGAGGAAAAACAGGAATACGGCATTGAAGTTTAAGCGTCCTAATACGTTCTCCAATCGTCAGCCAATTTAAATGCTAATGTCACTATTCGGGCAGGACGACGTCAACATTTCTGTAATCAGATCAGAAGGAGGAAACTGGTGACAGGTGATATGTGTGTGAGACCCAACAATTAGTCAGCAAATAAGGATGTGCATAGGAACTCAAGGCTGCCAGCATTTAAAAAGCGCTCTATAATGTTCATATGATCCACACAGTCATTCTGACAGACTGTAATACACTACAGGAAGTGTAGGGGGCGATATGGCTTCTACTGTTTCATTTAAAAAGCTATATAATGTTCATATGATCCACACAGTCACTCTGACAGACTGTAATACACTACAGGAAGTGTAGGGGGCGATATAACTTCCACTGTTTCATTTACAAAGTGCTCTGTGATGCTCTGTACTGTTCTCTGCTGCTCCAGTGTTTTATTTACATCTCTTCTCTTACTGCACTAAATAAATCAGAACCAATCAAACTCAACATCCTGGAAAATTCATGCTGAAGTCTGGCAGGTTCAAATCCTGGACCATGACTCTGAGGTTTTGCTGACTTATAGCAGTGGAAGGCTGACCCGACTCTAACTTTAACCTCAGAAACCACAAGTCTTGGTCTCTTTTACTTTTTGTAAAAAATTAAAGATAAAATAAATAAATAAATAAATGCTGCAGTTTTTGGAAAAAAAAAATGATCATGTTCTCATCAGACTGGAGGATCTGGTCCCCACAAAGGGATAAATACACACTCTCACAGTACTCAGTCTACAGTGGGGCACTGCAGGAAAGGTGGACCGTCCTGTGCGACACTAATATCCTTCCTCCTCTATTGTACAGAGTCACTGACACATTCGTTCCACTTCCTCAGTCAGTGTTACTTTAACTTCTTAAATCACAAGTTACCACTTGGTTATTGATTTTAGAACATGATTCAGTATCTACTATGAATTATTCAGTATCCACTACAAACTATTCAGTATCCACTATGAATTATTCAGTATCTACTACAAATTATTCAGTATTTACTATGAATTATTCAGTATCTACTATGAATTATTCAGTATCCACTACAAACTATTCAGTATCCACTATGAATTATTCAGTATCTACTACGAATTATTCAGTATTTACTATGAATTATTCAGTATCTACTACAAATTATTCAGTATCTACTATGATTATTCAGTATCTACTATGAATTATTCAGTATCTACTACGAATATCAGTATACTATGAATTATTCAGTATCCACTACAAACTATTCAGTATCCACTATGAATTATTCAGTATCTACTACGAATTATTCAGTATTTACTATGAATTATTCAGTATCTACTACAAATTATTCAGTATCTACTATGAATTATTCAGTATCTACTACAAATTATTCAGTATCTACTATGAATTATTCAGTATCTACTATGAATTATTCAGTATCTACTACAAACTATTCAGTATCTACTATGAATTATTCAGTATCTACTACACATTATTCAGTATCTACTATAAATTATTCAGTATCTACTATGAATTATTCAGTATCCACTATGAATTATTCAGTATCTACTACAAATTATTCAGTATTTACTATGAATTATTCAGTATCTACTTTGAATTATTCAGTATCTACTATGAACTGAGAGTGATGAAGTGATGATTGGACCCACATACAGAGCATTAGAGCTATTCAGTGTCCACTATAAATGATTTAGTTAGAGTTTAGGGGGTTAAAGGAGAGAGAGAGGGAAAGGGAAGACCAGTACAGAGAGAGAGAGAGAGAGAAAAGGAAGGCACGGAGAGAGACTGAGAGAGGAAAGAGAGCGAGTGCTGAATCGTATCCCACCGTGTCTCACTGCCAAAAGCAACAGCTTTAATAGAGACCACCGGTGCGGCTCTCGGCCAGAGAGAGATGGAGAGATTAAAAAAAGAAAGAGAGAGGGCGGTGACCCAGTAAAGGAGTGCAGTATCTGAGCAAAAGCTCTTTTTTTTCCTTTCACTCTCCCTCTCTCCATCTCTTTCACTTTCTTTCTCTCTCCCCATCACTTTCTCTCCTTCCTTTTCTCTCTTTTGCCTTCATTCTCTCGTTCTCTCTATCTCTCTACCCCCTTCCCATCACTTTCTCGCTCTCTCTCCCTCTGACTCTGTGCCCATCACTTGCTCTCTCTCTCACTCACTCACTCTTTCTCCCTCGCTTTCTCTCTGTCTCTCACTTTATTCCCTCAATCTCCTGATCTCTGTCTTTCTCTCTCTCTCTCTCTCTCTCTCTCTCTCTTCTCCATCAGCTGTTTCAGTCACATCTGCCTCGCAACTGCATTCGATGCATTAAACTGAGGACTGAGTTTCTGGAGAGTAAAAGAGGGAGAAGGAAAGAATAAAAAGGATGAAAGAGGGAGAAAAAGGAAGAAAGAGAGGGTGAAAGAGAAAGAGAGCAAGAAGAAAAAGTGTAAGAGAAGAGCAGTGACAGAGAGATTGAGATCTAAAGCGTTTGGGGATCATCGTGAGACCCTCGTCCTGCTCCCTCTGCTCTGCTCTCCACAGGCAGCATCAGAATTCAGTACAGCAACTCTTATCATCTCACTGCACTGCTGTCTTTCATCTTAATATCCTCTCTCTCTCTCTCTCTCTCTCTCTCCCTTTCTCCTTCGTTCTCTCTCTCTCTCTCTCTCTCCCTTTCTCCTTCTCTCTCTCTCTCTCCCTCTCCCTTTCTCCCTCTCTCTCCCTTTCTCTCTCTCTCTCTCCCCCTCTCCCTCTTGCTACACACACACACTCTCCCTCTCTCTCTCCTCTCTCTCTCTCTCTCTCTCTCTCTCTCCTCCCCCTCTCTCTCTCTCTGGTTATTCTCAGTGTCAGGTCGGTGTTATATGGATTTCTGCGTATTGTGTTTTTGTGTTTTTGATTTAATTTAACTGATTTAATTTAGGTGATTTTAATTTGATTTTCTGTAGAACAGCAGGAGATCTACCCTGCAGAACCGGTTCTCACTCAGAACTCTCTGAAACAAGTGCAGATTCTACACTTTCGGTCTAGACCACACCTCTGTTTGTAAGCAGGAGAGGAGAAATTTTATTACGATATGAATTTGATGAAAAGGTATTACTGCGTGTATCAATTATTAAATATCAAAACAAACTGGAAACAAGTCAGAAGTGCAGAATGAACCTGTAAACACACAGAACACAAATCAAATGTGATTTATTATGTAGCTAAATGTGTAATAAAGTGTGTAATTATGTAATTAGAGATAAATAATTGTGATCAAATGTTTGTAACATATATAACGTAAATCAGACGTATGGCAGAATAGAGAGAGAGAGAGGTGCTCTTAATCTCTCAATTTCCTCTCTCTCTTTCTCTCTCTCTCTCTCTCTCCTCTTTCCCTGTCTCTCGTTTTTTTCTCTCTTTCTCATTCTTTTCTCTCTCTCTGTTATTAATGTAATTCCCTCCTCTCTCTCTCTTTGCTCTTTCCCGGTGTCTCTCTCACTCTTTTCTCTCTCTTTCTCTCTCTCTCTCTCTCTCTCTCTTGCTCTGTTTTGGTGTCAGGCAGTTTCACCTCCGCTGAAGTGTTTTGACTGAAGCTTTAATTTGTTTTTTTCTCTCTCTCTTTTTCTCGTCCCACTCTGTTAGAGTGTATAATGAGGTAATTACTCCAGCCGTCCGGGATCAGCGGAACCTTTTTATTCACACACACTGGAAAAATTCACACAGACGGTCAGAAACAGGCGACCCGTGAGTGGCCTTCACTTCACTTCACACAGCTGAACGTCTGATTTAACAGCTCTTAACACTGATCTGAAATCAGCTCATCCTGAAGTCGGTCAGAATGGCGATACGTTACGGTCAGTATGATGATGTGAGTCACGTTACGCTCTTCTGTTCGTGGTGAACATCGCTGGTACAGAACTCTGCCTCACCGCTCGCTTCATTGCAGAGTGTATTCATACACATAATTAATAAAATGAACTGTATTAATTTTTAAATTGTTATACAGGTGTAAAATATGGAGTTATTAAAGAAAAACAACATTGTAAACATTTAGTCACTTCCCCCCGTCCATACACGGAAACTAAGCTGCCCATTTTGAATTCACTGGTTTTGTGACATCACAGAAATTGACACATTATACTCACCTATTGAACCTACAGCAGTTTAGCCCCACCCATTCAACTCAGACTGCTTTTTAAATGAGGCTCAGCCAATCAGAACAGAGGTTATTTACATATAATATAATATTATTATTATTATTATTATTATTATTATTATCTTTATTTTACCTTTATAGACATGTTTCATATTGATGGCACCTTAAAGTGCTCTATAAATAAATTCATTATTATTATTATTAATATTATTATTATTATTATTATTATTATTATTATTATCTTTATTTTACCTTTATAGACATGTTTCATATTGATGGCACCTTAAAGTGCTCTATAAATAAATTCATTATTATTATTATTAATATTATTATTATTATTATTATTATTATTATTCATAGATCACTTTTCATATTAATGGCACCTGAAAGTGCTTTACAGACAGCTGATAAAGCCTAACAATAGAAGAAAGTAAGATAATTAATTTAAAATCATATCATAACACAGATGGAAAGGGTGGAACTGAGCTCCACAGTTCAGAAGCAGAATCTCTCCACGTTGTCTGTATTTTACTGAAGGTGTTTACAGAAGGTCAGTATCTGCAGATCTAAGATCACAAACAGACAGACTTTCAGGAGCTTTAAGGTAATTTAGAGCTTTAAAAACCGGCAGCAGAGATTTAAAATCTCTCTAAAAGATCCAGGCGGTCAGTGCAGTGTGTAAACGGGGTGATATGAGCTCTCTGTGTTGGTGCTGTGAGGATCCGTGTTGCTGCATATTGTATTCTGGGAGCTGTAGAGGATGTAATGACTGTTTTTGGCACTTAAATCCACACCAAACCCACTTCAGGGAAAAACGAGGTACAAGAAAGATGTAGAGTACGGGCCCTTTTACCGAGAAAAATCAAATATCACTCATATGAAGGCTCTGAAGAAGGCGAGGTGTCCCCTCTGACGGGCGGCGCAGATTATTTTATTATTTAATCATACAGTAACTCCACTGAGAGGGAGCTGCAGCGCCTTCGTCCCCTCAAAAACACACGCACGGAAACTCATTCGCCTGAAGAGGCGAGCCGCCCTGCGCTCTCTCAGGATCTACAACTCTTCACAGGGAAGAGAAGAGAACGGCCGTGTGTGATTTACTCTGGCAAACGGCTCCTTCAGAGACACTTTAGACTTCAAAGCAGACGAGTTTTAACGGCGGTTTAATCACAGCCGGCAAAAACGACCGAAAACAAACTCTCTCTCTCTCTTTACCATCCTGCAGAGGATCCGGAGTAAACAGCCCGAGAACCAGCTACACGCTTACTGTACTCCACTGTACACACTACAGAGAGAGAGAACGAGGGGCGAGAGACATGAAGATAGAGAGATAGAGAAAGAAGGCATAAAAGGGATAACAAAAAAAAGAAAGAGTAGGGAAAAAAGAGAAGTGGAGAGAGAAACAGAGACAGAGAGTGTAAAGAGCTAAGAAAAGGAAAAGAGTCGGTAGAAAGAGAGAAGAGGGAGAGAGGAGAGAGAGAGTGAAGGGAGAAAAAAAGGTTAGAGAGAGAAAAGGAAGGAAGAGAGACAGAGAGAGAAAGAAACAGAATGAAAGAAGGAAAGAAGAGAAGGAAGGGAGAGAGAGAGATAAAGGGAGTGAACAAAAAAGAAGAGAGAGAGCAAAGAGAGAACAGAGAAGACAAATAAGAGAGCGATGGAGGGAGAGAGAGACAAAGAGCGTAAAGAGCTAAGAAAAGGAAAAGAGTAGGGAGAGAGAGAGAGAGGAGAGAGAGGAGAGAGAGAGAGAAAGAAAGAGAAACAAGGGAGAGATAAAGGGAGAGAACAAAGAGAGAGAAAAACAGAGAAAGAGACACATACCCCCACTCTTCTGACCCCCACCACACATACCCCCACTCTTCTGACCCCCACCACACATAACCCCACTCTTCTGACCCCACCACACATAACCCCACCCTTCCGACCCCCACCACACATAACCCCACTCTTCTGACCCCACCACACATAACCCCACCCTTCCGACCCCCACCACACATAACCCCACTCTTCTGACCCCACCACACATACCCCCTCCACACATACCTCATCCTTCTTACCCCTACTTCTGACCCTCACCCCACCACTCTGACCCCACATAAACTCAACATTACAGATAAGTAAAAAACAAAGATTAGTTTCCAAATTTGTATAATTAATAATTATGGAATAAATTATACGTATATGTTTATGTATGTGTTTATTTTTTCTTTTAATATAGTCAACAGTGTTGTTATTGTTGCTATTATATTATGTATTTTTAATATGCGTATTGTCATTGTTATCACTCTTATAATGCTTTGGCAACACTGGACCTTACAGTCATACCGGTAAAGCTGAACCTGACTCTCCTGGTTGGTTTACCGTCTGGGTGGATTACTCTAATTTTTTGGGTAATTTACTAACGAGTGTCTCCAGGGTGTCTGTGTTTCTCCATCAGGCTAGCAGCGCTCTGGGACACTCCTCACTCTGCAGCTTCATCCAGCACAGCACAGGTAATGAGCTTACTCACACAAACACACACACACACACTCACACACACACACACACACACACACACACTCTTTCAGAGATGGGTATCTGTATCAATTGGTATCGGTATGGGCTGATATGAGTAGAAAGTGCTGGAGGGGATATGAGAGGGGAAAAAGATAAATGTGATCCAATCCTGTAAGAAATCTATCCTGAAGCAGCTCCTCATGCTGTGTGGTGTGATGTTAGCTGTGTAGTTCCTCCTGTGGGCTAGCAGAGTGACTGAGTAGCTCTTAAGTGAACTGCTTCAGTTAAAACAGCTCAGTGTGAAGCTTAGAGTCCAGGTGTCAAAAATAAAGCCCGTGGGTCACGTCAGGCCCGTGGCACAATCCTATCAGACCCGCAAAATTATTTACATTTCCTATTAATATTAGCCCGTTTCACAATGCGCTGCACTACCATTCCCAGCATATACTGCAACGGAATTTGCACACCGACCTGCCTCCCACCACAAAAATGAAAGATGCCAGGTTTAGGGAGAAGGTCTGGCTGCAGACATGCACCCTCAGCCTGACATGGACCGTCTGCCCATCGATGACGTCAGTGCCGCTCTGCCACCACAGTGTTTTTGTCGGTTTTATGAGGAAAAACAGTGATGATCATGAACTGCTGGGCAACAAGAGTTACACTGGATGTATATTAACGTTGTCATACTGATAATAAGGTAATTAAATATGGAAACTTTCAAAATAAAACGTACCGCGACGATCAGACATGAATATCAGGTTTATTCGCAGAAAAAACAAAAAAGGCTACTGAAACTCATGAAGCCGTGCTGAAGACGATCAGAACCGGTTATTAAAAACTGTAATACTGATTAAAATAGAACTCATTAAGGATTCTAGGAGGTTGTGTACAGTCAATGTAGCACCGATTACTTTTGCAGTGTCGTCAACGTCGTCAGAACCTCCTAGAAAGTTGTCAGACAATGTTCATAACTTTCTGAGGAATTACATTTCAGCGTTGTGACCATGTAGAGAGCATCAAGCAGACGACGCTGTGGCACCAAAACGGACGGTGTCACAACGTAACTGTGTTTGCAGCGCCGTTAGGAATAAAACCTGATGGTTTTGCTGAATTGGCTTGATGGTTGCCGTTAGAAACCATTAGGAAACGATCAAATGTATGTGGAATCAGTCCCAAACACCTGGTTAAACGATCAGAATCCTTTACACTGTGATATCAACCCATCAGGAAAACACAGAATACCATTAGAGACTACTGAAAACCACCAGGAACCAACAGACACTTAATGGGTTCTATGACTTTTTTCAACAGGGAGGCACAATAAATTTAACTCCCTAGCTGAGTTATGGACAAAAAATGGATTAAGTGATGATGTCACTAAGCTGAAGCAGCCAAATGTTACCGTGTCGTTGGGCGGCTTCTGCCGTCGTGGCAGAGAGTGCATGTGCACGTGACATCACTGGGGCTGAGAGAGCATCTGGCTGAGAGAGCAGGTCTGCAGACAGACTCTA
>NW_023494793.1:42538062-42545562 GCF_904425465.1 Colossoma macropomum
TAATTCAGCAGCTTTTACTCTCCCTGGCCACTATATCAGAAACCCCTCCTTGAGCTGGAAACAGCTAACAGCTGAAGTAAAAATGGAGAAAGAAGTCTACTGTAGATCATTGATGCTGGTCTGGTGCTTGTTAGACTGGCCACCCAGCATGGTCATGCAGATTGACCAGCATACCAGCATCCAAAACACAACATATTGCTGCTGTTGGAACAAAACCTCATATCTCCAAAATGGTAAGTTTACAGAAGGAAAAAACATACTTTACTTTTAATGCAAGTTAATGAAACCAGAATATTTTCCAAGTCATTTTTGGCTGTTTCTTTTGGTCCATTGTTCATGAAACTTACACACAACGTAAAAAGCAAAAGCATTTTCAGATTATGTCAAAAAATGAAACATTTCTTCCAATAGCAAAGATATTTTGGTTTTGCTGTTGACCCTATGCTGGGTTTTTTTAGCAGGGCTGTCCAAAGGAGTCATACATTCAGGAGAGGATCAACAAGAGAGCCACATTTACAGCAAATCAGCAAATATCCACCCATTTCGGAAATGTTTCTGCTGATTTATCTTCCCACAACATACAGTGCATCCCTGAAATGCAGCCAATACAAAGTGATGCACATAAACCCTTCAATGTTAATCAATATAGGCTTTTAAAGTGGGCATGCAGCGCAGTTTCACTTCGATTGTGCCACTATAGAGGCATGAACAAAATAGTGGGTTTAGCAGGGCATGATGATTGGTTGGTGGGGCATTGCCACACTAAATGACCCTCAGATGATGGGCCTATACAGCAGCCAGCACCCCTTTGCTGGACACTGCCCATTTCATTGATTTTTTGCTGGGCTAGCTATATGTTAGGTAGCTCCCAAGCTAGCTATTTAGTTAGCTAACTAGATAGACAGCTAGATTATGAGGGAATTATCAGGTCCTTTGCTAGACGTTAGTTAGCTATTTAGTTAGCTAACTAAATAGATGGTAGCTATAGTACGTAAAAACTGCCTATTCTCTGTTGCGCCACTTACAACAGAGTTGCAACTGCTTCTAGTAGCAACACCAGCACACAAACTGAGCATCAGGAGCTTCATGATATGGGTGTCCATGACTGAGCAGCTGCACACAAGCCTAAGATCACTATGCGCAATGCCAAGCGTTGGCTGGAGTGGTGTAAACGCCGCCACTGGACTCTGGAGCAGTGGAAATGTGTTCTGTGGAGTGAAGAATCTTCACTATCTGGCAGTCTGATGGATGATTCTGGGTTTGGTGGATGCCAGGAGAACGTTACCTACTGGAATGCACAGTGCCAACAGTAAAGTTTGGAGGAGGAGGGATGATGGGCTGGGGCTGTTTTTCAGGGTTTGGGCCCCTCAGTTTCAGTGAAGGGTGATGTTAATACAGCGCACAGAGACATTTTACACAATTATATGCTTCCAGCTTTGTGCCAGCAGTTTGGGGAAGAGCCTTTCCTGTTCCAGCGTGACTGAGCCCCAGTGCACAAAGCAGCTCCATAAAGACATGGTTTGATGAGTTTAGTGTAGAGGAGCTCTAGTGGCCTGCACAGAGCCCTGACCTTAACACTATTGAACACATTTGGGATGAACTGGACTGCTGGTTGTGAGCCAGGCCCTCTCGTCCAACATCAGTGCCTGACCTCACAAATGCTCTTTAGACTGAATGGACGAAAATTCCCACACTCACTCTCCAAAATCTTGTAGGAAGCTTCCCAGAAGAGTGGAAGCTATTAGAGCTGCAAAGGGGGACAAATTCCATATTAATGCCTATGGATTTAGAATGGGACATCCAAAAAGCTTATACTGGTGTGATGGTCAGGTGTCTGTGATGGCCAGATAGCGCACTTTAGCCCCAAAGCAGCATTTGTATGGAAATAATAAAAATGTACAGAATTTACACAACACTTAAAACAACCATACACTGTTAAAGAAAGATGGTTTGTTAATGGTCCTTTAGTAAAGACAATGGTTCTATAGAGAACTCAAAGAACCATTTGTATGCTAAAAGGGTTCTTTGCATGGTGAACTTGTTTTTCAGAGTCATAGAGGATGTGTTGTGTATGGTTCTATATAGAAACTTTTTGAAAAGGGTTCTATATAGCACCAAAAAGTGTTCTTTTATTGCATACAAGCTTGATATCGCACCCATAGCAGAACACTTTTTGGTGCTGTGTAGAACCCTTTTCACAAAAGGTTCCATATAGAACCATAAACAACACATTCTCCATCAATCTGAAGAACAACTGCACCACACAAAGAACCTTTTAGCATGCAAATGGTTCTATGAGAGCTGTCCGTTGTCTTTACTGAGGAACCCTTTTTTAGGAGTATATAAGTTTACAAACGTGATTAATATATGATGATATCTGATCTTGAATGAGAGCAGGAAAACTCTAAAAGCGCTGTTCTTTGGGTTCCCAGGACCAGAGCTGAGAACCCTGCAGTAACACCATGCCCCTCCTGTGCAACAGGAGATAAACAAACATCCACAATTTCGCGGCGTGTCTGGCCGCTGACCCAGCATTTGATTCGCACAACCTGCACAACTTCAGTGATTGGAAAACTTTGGTAATCCACCAAATCCACCATCTCCCAGAAACTCTTTCCGCTCTGCTAATAATGGAAGCTAACCGGTGCAAACAAATGGATACATGCTGACGCCCCTCGCTACCCTGCAATCTGCTGAGGATATATCCATTATATTTTAAAACACTAAAGAAAAGCAGGTCCCTGTGTCCAGCGTTCTACACGACTCTAAACTGGTTTGTAAAGTTGTGTTTATGTACTAAACTTCTCACAGCAGCTGCCAACCCAGCGCCCAACGCCAGCAAACAGAGCTAACACTGTAGCCGTCACCGGGTGCTGTGAAATGAGCAGGTATGCTCGTTTCGTGGTGCGTTTAGCTGCTAACGAGGAAGCTGTGTCACACCATCATCGCTCACAGTAACAAGCAGGAGAGTTAGCCTGCATCAGCCGAGTGGGCTCCCAGGGGACCGCTGGAGAACAGGCTCTTTCTCTAGCCCCTCCATCTGCAGCACATCCATCAACAGCCACTCTCTTAACCCCTCTCCCTCTGTCTCTCTCTCCCCTCTCTCTCTCTCTCTCTCTCTCTCTCTCTCTCTCTGTGTGATGATAACGCTGGTGTAACAGAAAGTGCAAGTGGGTGCAGATCTGCTAAACGGGTAAGAAAGTTTCAGCCACGCTGCTGACAATTTGGCTCCAGTGTCACTCACCGAGAACCGAAACGAGAATGTTTATGAAACTCATACCACTAGAGCGAGGGAGGAGGAGGAGGGGGAAGACAGAGAGAGATGTAGAATGCAAGATAAGTGAGAACGACTGTCAGACAGAGTTTAGTATAAGTTATGCCTGTATATGCGCATATAAAACACAAATAAAAGACAAATAAATCACTTTGAACATGTTTAGACTCGGGACACAGAATTCAGTTCAGTTCACTTTAATTAGGCACCAGTGATTTACATGCATTATTGTCAATAACGCTGACAGCATCCATTATATTAGTAATCGAATAACCTTTGTTAGGTTAGCTCAGGAGACGGCAACCCAAACATTAAGAAGAGCGATTTTGTGCTTTCAATAAAAGTCAATCCACCGTGGGAGCCACAACATTTTATGTCTATTTTATTGAAGTAACATTTTACCATCTTGGCTGAAAATATGTCTCATCTAAAAAAATATAATATAAAAGTAAACACAGACTTACTTTGCTCTGCTTTAAGCTCCAGCAGTAAAATGTCTCCCAACGTTCAACTTTTTAAGAGGCTGAAGTCGCTTCTCGTTTTCCCGTTCCGCCTTAAATGGTGCCTGAAGCGCCAGAATGTACCCGCTGCACCTTTTAAGGTGGAACGGGAAAATTCAAATGAGAAGCGACTTCAGCTTTGTGACTTTTTAGTGTTTGTCAGTTTCTCACTGCAGATTAAACGTATCAGGAAACCAGCTGGAGTGATTATAAACGCAAATAAGTCCATTCGTCTCCAAATGATCGATGTTCATCTTAAATCTTCCTCTTTGCCTTTTCGTTAGCTACTAGCTAGGCGAGATTGTTGTCTGTGTTGCTACGGTGACCAGCAGTCTGCACTGATCTTCAGGGTTAAAGGGTGAATTAGCAGTTCTACATTAACTCCAGAGTTTAAGACCATTTATAGTTAAACTGTGTTGAACGATCAGCAGAGCTTTATTTTACTGTAAAGGAGGATTATTTTATTTTTACCTACTAATCTGATTCTGCTGTGGAGCCACAACAGGGCAGTAAAAGAGCTGCATGTTGCTGACCCCTGGGTTGGCTAAATAAGAGACCTCTTACTTCATACATATGCAATTGGTGTGGATTTCCTCCTTTTCAGTGATGCACACAAATGCCACCTGAGTGCTCCAGGTTTTCTTGAGTTGACTCTGACTCTTGACTTCAAAGTTGACTCCTCAACACTCAACACTTGACTTAACCCCTTAAACGGCCGATGGGCCCAAAGTTTAACTACACACTTCTATAACCTAAGAACAGCTCAACACAGTTTGCACTGAAGTTCTTGTAGTTACCGAGTAATAAGCCTTAGTATGTAATAAGCCAGGGATTTTAAGGGGTTAATTTTAACCTTGACAGCGCTAGAGTAACAGATACACACTTGTAGTGAAAATGAAAGCATTCCCATATGTTAGAGTTGTCAAACGTCACAGTGAAACGATCATTAAGAGTTAAAAAAACATTAGCTGGGTGATACATTAATGTTACTGTGAATTCAGACAAACTTATTTATATATACCATATTTTTATTGTCATCACAAACGACATTCTGCGATAAACAAAATGTCAGAAGACTGGTGATGGCAGAACAGATCAAATTACCTCAAACACACAGGACCAGAGACGCCGTGTCATTGTCACCACAAATCGTTAGAACTCTGCTCTCCTAAGAGGGAGACAAGTCACTTAACCACTAGGCTAAACAGCCAATTAGAAAACACACACCTGCACAGCTCAAACACTCCTCCATCCTGAACTACACACCTATAAAAATGCATCAAACAGGATTGTTCTCACACCCAGCAATGTGTTTCAGGACTGTTAGGCAGTAATGGCTACTGTCACAACATATTTAATAACTAATCAAATATAATAAGAAAAAAATGTATTTGTTCTTGTGTGCCTATATAAAAAAGTATACATTGATTTATTTTTGTAGCCGTTATATAGTAAAGGTTTCTCAGCCTTTCAGTGCACAGAAATGTGCTCTCAGTTCTGATGTAAGCAGCTGTTAGTGTTTCATTTCCTTTTATTATATTGAGTATAAAAATACAGCCAACTTCATGATGAATCTTAAAGAGGAGACATGCTGAAGTAAGGCCATAGCATCGCAGCGCAGAGCAAGTGAAGCGGTCCACAAGACCAAATTCCAGAGTAATGTGCTGTACAGTTTTAGGATTTTTAAAATGAGCCAGAAGAAAAATATCATTATTTACCAGTTATTCGTTTTTAAAAATGATGTTTTTCCTCCAGAACATTAGAAAGTGTTTTTTAGTTTTCTACGATGTTCTGTGCAGATTACTGCCTCAGTCCCATTTCTAATCACCATATTTGCAGCTCCAGTATGAATAATTTTTCCATAGCATGAGCTGCTTAAGGTGAAGCGAGTTTGTGTTTACAGCAGCTGGAGAGCGAAGCTGGAGTGAATAGATGGAAGGATTGATTAGGCCAGGTAGGTAGAGGTTTAACACGCTCGCTTCGACTGAAAATTAAATAAAGAATCGCTACACACACCCAAGCTGTTCACTGCGTTCCACCTGCCGTCTAAACAGCCAGGCCTCAGTGGTAAACACTACATTTTGGGAATATCGTTTTACTCCCTTGAGCCGATCACCACGTTACGTTTGAAATAACCCGGAGTCGACAGAGTCAGAGAGTCTATAGTCTTGAGCATTAACAGCTGTACAACCTCAGATTTTTTGAAGTCGACAGTTATGTGATGAAAGCCGACTGATCACTGATGATGTCACGAATAAAGCTACTAGAAAAGGGAATGCTTTGCAACAACTTCCAAAATCTGTGACGAAGCCGAACCCTACAGGTCAGTAGAGCGTGACGTGCCCTTTCCAACAGGCCCTGGATCGCATTGCCTCCAGGGAAGCGGAGAAGCGTACTCCATGCATGTTTGAAATGGGCTTAAATAGTGTAAACAATCAATCGAAAAAATATTTAATAGGTTAGGGGTGGGTAATACGGCTAAAATATGATATATCATATATTATCATGATACTTTGAGATGTTTTCACAGTACACAACATCATGATATTTAGTTTTTTTCAGATTCAATAATGTGGAAAAGATCAAATAAAACCTGCAGTTCCACATAAACCTACAAGCACAAGCACATTTCACAAACTGCTCTGCTCTGAATCCAATTCAAATTAAAGTTAAATTCAATTAAAGTTCTTTTAGTAATGAAATATGCAGTTGGTCAACATTCTTCAAGTACTGACGATATTAACAATATACCCAGAAAAGCAAATTGGGACATTATCACAATAACGATAAAATTCTGTCATATTGCCCACCTATACATTAGATTAAAAGGCAGAAACTAGAAAAGTGCATCTCCTGAAGAAAATGCCGAGCGATTGCATAGCTTAAGCAGTGACTAGGTGGTTTCTAGGTGGTTGCTATGGTATCTCAGGTGGTTGCTAGAGTGTTGCTAGGTGGTTGGTCCATACGGTTAATAGGATGTTGCTAAAGGACTTGTATCAACATGACGTAAACTGGTTGCACAAACTTTCATTCACAGGAAAAAAAAAAAATCAAAACCGTATGTCCAATCAAAAAGCTGTGTTCAAGCACAGCTTTCCTGATCAGACCGAACATTCCGAAGTATTTCGAAAACTGTGGGACAAGTTGGCAGACAAAAAAAAATGTGTACCAAGAAGAAGAAGAAGATGTCAGATAACAATAGTGTTACGCACTGCTTTGCATTTTGCAATCACTAATAATTGTCATCTGCACCAGGCTGGAGCTCCAGGAGGCCGGGGCGCGAGGTGGAGGTCTGAGCCCAGCCGCCTGCAGCCTGCCCTGGGCACAGCAGAGCACAAACAGGCCGGTCAGAGACCAACCACAACACTTCCTCTAATTAACCTGCTGATGGAGATCAGACACAGACCTGCTACAGAGACCTGCTCCCTCTCTCTCTCGCTCTCCCTCTCCCTCTCTCTCTTCCTTACTCTCCCTCTCCCTTTCTTGCTTATTCTCCCATTCTTTTTTCTTTTCATGTCACTCTATTGCTCCTTCCTTCTTTCTCAACTCTCTTTTTCCTTCTCTCTCTCTCTTTCTCTCCTTTTTGCTTCCTTATTCCCTGTCTCCTTCCTCTCTTTCTTACTTGTTCTCCCTTCCTTTTGTTTTCCTTCTCTTTCTTAATTCACTTCTTCATTCCCTTTCTCCCTCCCTTCCTTATTGCCTATCTCCTATCTATTTCTCTATTTC